>NW_020171641.1:0-181 GCF_001040885.1 Strongyloides ratti | reverse complement strand
AAATTAATCTCTATTTTAAATTTTTACACCTCATTTAAACAATTCAATTTTTTTTGATATACTTAAAATTGTTTGCATTTTTGACATTAATAATTAATTTAAGGTTTTGTAGTCTGAAATTATTAGAAAAATTCTTAGTTTGCGTTGTTAGAAAGGTTTGGTACGTTTTGTAACATCTCTA
>NW_020171640.1:0-276 GCF_001040885.1 Strongyloides ratti | reverse complement strand
ATAATAAATGTGAAATGAATATTACAAACTTTGAAAATCTAGTTAAATTTGGAGGAAAAATATTAAATTTTAATGATACAGAAACTGCAAAATTAAAAACAATTTATAATAGGTCTGCTACAACATATACCAACCGATCTATAAGAATTTTATCTGATTTTATTTTTGATTGTGAACTTTCTAGATTTGCAATTACATATACAAATTTTTCTAAAAATAATACTTATTTTTATGAATATAATAGACGATCACCAATAAACCCTTGGCCAAAATGGA
>NW_020171639.1:0-293 GCF_001040885.1 Strongyloides ratti | reverse complement strand
TCAGTAACCACCATTTTATAAAAATTTTTGAATCTTTCAATGATATTAAAAAAATTGTAGTTAAACTTTCTGATAAATTGAATTACAAAGTTTCTACGAATAATTTAAAAGTTAGTTAAGATATTTTAAAAAAATAAAAAAAAAATTAAAACAGGCTATATATAAACAATAAGCTGATATTATGTTATATAAATACAATTTAATAAATAAGAATAATCTAGACATTTATTAACATTTACCAAAAAAATTTAAAAGCAGAAAATATCAATAAATTCTAAGCTCAAATGATTATT
>NW_020171638.1:0-304 GCF_001040885.1 Strongyloides ratti | reverse complement strand
TATAAAGAAATTTTTTAAATTTTTTCTTTACGTTAATTAATCTTAATTTTATGATTATAAAAATTATAAATTTTTGTTTTGATAAATAAACTTTATTCCTTGATACTTATATATTTAACATATTTTATGAATATTTTAGAAAGTTTATCTACTTAAAATATCACATTTATTATCTTCACTATGTAGAAAACATTTCGTTATACTTAAAAAAATTTACTTTGGAGCAAAATAAGCTGAAACAGCTCCACCACCTCCTGCGCCACCTGGAGCACCGAAATACTGTGAAACGGCTATTATCTGTTAG
>NW_020171637.1:0-331 GCF_001040885.1 Strongyloides ratti | reverse complement strand
GTTAAATTGCAGTAGTAGCATAAATGATACATCAAAAACCAACACACAAATTGTAGAATGTTTACGTAATAAAACTATAGCAGAATTGTTATATGCTGCAAGAAATGTTAGTGCTCCTGGTCAAATGCCAACACCATTTCCTTTTATGCCTATAAATAACGATACAGTTTTTTTCAATGGAAGTATAACATATAACTATCATAAGTTATTATTTAATAAAGATGTTGATTTAATGTTTGGAAGAACAGCTGATGAAGCAACATTTTTTATGGCAACTGGTTTCACAAATAATAGTCAGTTTGGTTGTTATTTTTATCCACAAAAACCTGCT
>NW_020171636.1:0-381 GCF_001040885.1 Strongyloides ratti | reverse complement strand
ATTAATCATTATTTGATGTTTTAAATATAAATGAGACTTGAATTTCATTTATATGTATATAAACATTTTAAAATCATAAAAAATTATATTTTTTTGATTAATAGCAAAAAAAAAATTCTTCAAACAAATATTATAAATATTTAATAAAAAATTTTTAATAATTAAATAGATATTATTGTAATTTTAAATTTTCAGTGCATTTTTTTGTTCAAAAAAAAACATTTTTTTAAACTAAACATCGTATAAATAATTTAGAAAATATAAATTACACATCATCAAAAGTTTTTTAATAAATTTTTAAAAAAAAGTAAAACTTTTAACAATTAAATTAAGTTAAGAAATTATTTTGTTTTTAAAAATTATGAAAAATTTATGTTCTTT
>NW_020171635.1:0-404 GCF_001040885.1 Strongyloides ratti | reverse complement strand
ATTAAAAAAAAAAAACTTTTTTTAAGAAATACCAACAATAAGTATTTATGATAATGAAAAAGAAAAAAACGCTGTAAAATAAGTAGTAAATAATTATATCATTAAATTTTACTTATTTCTTTTTAGGAGAAAAAAAGTGATAAAATAGCCGTCGAATGATTAAGTAATTTTGATAATAAAATCAGAGATGTTAATTAACTTATAAGTATATTTATTAAATTTTAAATAGTTTTCTGTAGAATTACATTAAAAGTTAAGTTAGATTGTAATTTGTAATACCAACTTATGTAAGGTATTAGAAGGAAGTACAAAAATTAGATATATGTAAAGAATATAAATATCGCTGTATTTTTTTAAAAGGCACATAATGAATGCCATAAGAGTATAACTTTTTATGGTGTCAA
>NW_020171634.1:0-404 GCF_001040885.1 Strongyloides ratti | reverse complement strand
TTTACAAATATAAGTGATCAACTTGATAAGAATAAATCTCATTATGAGAATTATTACACGATTACTCAATTATCTACAAAAAAAACAACAAAGTTTAAGTAACTTCAATATATAAATTAGCCCGATGCAAGTAAGTTTGGTTAGTAAAAATGCTTACAAAAAAAATATATTTCTTAGACTTAATATTTGATAAAAAAAAACTTTCAATGTATTTTTTAAAAATTTTTTGAACTTAAACAAAACTATCAAATAACGATTCAGTGTGGTTCAGGAGTAGGAAGGTCTGGAATACTTACCTTAATAATCTATATGATTGATAAAATTAATATAAAATTCCATTTGACCCATTCAATTGCTTAAATCATACCAGGCAACGACGTCACAAGGCAATTCAAATTCCAAAT
>NW_020171633.1:0-421 GCF_001040885.1 Strongyloides ratti | reverse complement strand
GTAGATAACACCAAGACTGGTGTTTTATTTGTCACTGGCCCTATTTATACCCTTTATATGGGTTACGCCCATATAACATCCCCCGTATAAGCTTTAATAAAGCTGAAGGAAGTGGATAAATAGAGAGTGAATAAAAAATAAAAAAGTTAAAAATTATAATTTTGAAAAAAGGTTATTGTAAAAAAAATTTTCATAATGTTTATGTTAGTACAATGTAGTGCTGTTAATTATTCATTACTTGGTTCTTCTGTGATTGTTTTTCTGGGTCTACCACGTTTTTTTATTTCTTTCACTGTTTCATTTGTAGGTGGTGGTTTGTTTTTGTTGGTTGTTTTTCTAGTTAATTTGCGAAGTCTCCCTCGCTTTTTCTTTATATCCGTGTTTAGTTCTTTCTGAGGTGGAAGAGGTTAGAAGTGGTACC
>NW_020171632.1:0-469 GCF_001040885.1 Strongyloides ratti | reverse complement strand
TAGGAAAGGATTGTGATCATTGAGGACAAATTCAACATAAAATATTGCATACATTAGTTTTTTATCATGTACATAGTAGAATAAAATAAGATAAATATTTTTAAATTTATTATCAGAAAATTATTTCTTCTCGTAAGCAAAGTTATGAATTTATATCAAAAAATTATTCAAATACTTTTGGTGTTCCAATCGATTATGAATCTGTGATGCATTATGGCTTATATTATTTTACAAAAAATAGAGGAAAAACTATGAAACCATTTGACACATTATATGATATGACACCAGGACCAAAATCATAAATGTCATATGCTGATATAAAAATGTTAAATATTTATTATTGTGAAAATATATGTAAAAAAAGTTATATGTTTTCACTATGGATATCAAAATCCCAATAACTGTGGTTCATGTAAATATATTGAAGGTTGTAGTAGACCTCATCGTAAAATCATAACACCACCATCTT
>NW_020171631.1:0-500 GCF_001040885.1 Strongyloides ratti | reverse complement strand
CGTTTCCGACCTTATGTTTTTTAAAAAGATGAATTTTTAAGTGAGCTATGATCGTTTAAAGTTAGGTAAAAAATTCAAAAATTTTCAAAACTTTTCAAAACACTACAATTTTTGAAAAAATTCATTTTTTTAAAAAATGAAAAAAACACCTCGGGGATTTTTATTCTCTACATTTTGACTAATAGATCATATTTTTATCATTTTTCGTTCTCGAGTTATGCGCAAAAACGTGTAAAAAATTTCTAACAATTTTTTCCTCTTAGGATAATCAAAGTTTTAAAAAGTGTTACTCAACACAAATATCAGCATAAAAAAAAGATATATACCAATTTATAATAATAATGTAACAATTTACGTTAATTTTTTTTTAATTATTTTTAATTTTTTAATATTTTAAAATTTTATATTTATAATAATAATGAATTAAAAAAATAATTGATTTTTTACATTAATTGTTTTTTATAGCTATAGCTGTAAAGGAAAAATGTCAATGTATAATT
>NW_020171630.1:0-510 GCF_001040885.1 Strongyloides ratti | reverse complement strand
ATGTTAGTTTGATAAAAAATTTTTATACTAAAACAAGAAATAAATAAAGAAAAGTAAGTAATTTAAAAAATTTTTTTTAAAGCAATATTATATTAAGATACTCTTTTGAGTAGGAGATTAAGATAAAATTGTATGGCGTACCTTTCCGAAACCAAAAGATATATTATTACAATTTTTATTAAATCTTAAGCAAATTACAATAATTTAAGATATTTTACGCTAGTGTAAGTCTAGTGGCCACTAGATAATTAGCACTAAATTTTAGTTAACTAATAAGACTAAAAAATTATCTTTCTAGCTCAGTATTTATACTCAATTAGTGGCGCGTATTTAATTATAACTATCTAAAGTACAATGTACAGCTCAAAATACTCATACAAAATTAAAGTACAAAAATATAAAGATTAATATAATTCCTTATTATATTTCTCTTTAATAAAAATTAAAAAAAAAAACTTTTTTTGGAATTTGAATATGCCACTATATTCATTCGATAGCCCTTGAAAAGGA
>NW_020171629.1:0-692 GCF_001040885.1 Strongyloides ratti | reverse complement strand
GTCTGGCATATTTCTAGAAGTACCTCTCTGCTTCTTGTTCCTCCATTTGGCACTTCCCCACATTCTTTCAACAGTCTGGGTATGAGTTCCAGACTCGGAATCCACAAAAAAGTAGTACTTGTGATCAACCTTCAAGTGAGTGAATCTCTAGTTTCTTCTTACATAATTTGATTGAAACTAGTTCCTTGCTTTGTAAAAAAAAACAACGGCTTCTTTTTTGGTCGCTAGTAAACTAAAAATCTCTATTTCTGCAAAAAAACAATTTGGAAAAAAAATTTTATGAAAAAATGACTGTTTGAAAAAGTTGATTATCTTGATGATTTTTTTATCAATTGATCTAATTCTTTCATCATTGTTTTCCTGACAAGTCAATTATTAAATATCAATTACCTTTGAATTAAATTTATCACTTTTTTTGATAAGAATTATCATTTAAAATTTGTCCCTACCGAAACTGAAAAGTACCAAAAATTTTTGTCAGAAAGTCATTAAAATTGAAGACCCCCAATCTTGGAAATATCAAAAATAAATTCAGCGTCTTTGAAAAACCTCTAAATGTACTTTCACCATATTTGGATTTTCATGAAGAAAAAAGTTTTTAAAAATAACACGTTTATATGCTTAATTTTTATAAAAAAATTTTTAGCATCGTAATATTGTTTTTGTTTTTAATTTTCCATTAAGTTAATCTT
>NW_020171628.1:0-738 GCF_001040885.1 Strongyloides ratti | reverse complement strand
AGTATAGTGGTGAGTATCCGCGCCTGTCACGTGCGAGACCGGGGTTCGATTCCCCGCCAGAGAGTTCTTTTTGTTGAATTTCATTAAAAATATTAATTTTAAAATTCAAAAATAACTTTTTTCCTTTATTTTTATAATATTTTTAAGTAAAAATATATAAAAATACTCCTTTTTGTTCATTTTTTATTTTAATATTATTTTAAGGTTGCTCAAATTTATTAGCAATATTCAATTTTGACAACAAAAAATAACAAGCACTTATTTATTTTTTTACTAGAATATATATTACATGTTATAAAATGATAAAAAAAATTTTTTTTTACATACTTATATATTATTATGAAAACCTGTTTATCAATAATAATAAATGTTTTACATTCATATTTTAATAAGTACAGTTTTTACTTATTACCAAAATCATAAAAATTTTCCTGACATTGTCATCTTTTTAATTCTTATAAATTGTTTTGATGAAAAAGTTTGTGGGCAACATACATTTTATATGGATAAATTGAATTTTTTGCTTTTTAAATTTTATTAAGATTAAAAAATTATACTTTTAAAAAAAACCAACTAATTTTTATTTTATCATTTATTAAATGCTTTTGAATTAATTCTATTGTTTTGAGAATTTTCTATAGTGTTGAACAAAATCATTCAGATAATAATGTTTTTTAGTTTTTTAATCTTCAATAATGTAGTAAAAGATCAATAAGAGTATATTTTAAATTTGGCATC
>NW_020171627.1:0-743 GCF_001040885.1 Strongyloides ratti | reverse complement strand
TTTTAAATGATGATGAAAATAATCATATCTTAAAAAAAAGACAAGATAATTATAATAATGAAGATGGTATGCAAATTAATGGTGATATTGAAGGTTCAAATAGTACATTCAATCAAATACAACATGGTATACAAGAAAGTCATACAATATTAAAAGAAAAGTTATTAATTTTTCAACAAAAATATCAACAAACTTTTCAATATATTCAAATACAAATATCAAATTTAGCTACAGAATTTGATTACCTAGAAAAAAAGATAGAATCAAGAAAATTAAGACAATCTACAACACCATGTCCTCCTATTCCTAAATGTCCATCAACAACCCCAATTTTAGTAACTTTGCCAACAACAACAGTAACAATTAAACCATCAACAAAACCAACTACAATGTTAACAACAACAAGACCAACCACAACGCAGTCAACAACAACAACAACAACCACATATACAACATCAGCAAAACTAACTACAAAAATTTTATCAACATCAAAATTAACAACTATTTCGTCAACTAAATCAACAACAAAAATGTCTCCAACAACACAACCTATAACGATCACATCAGCAATAACAGTTGCAGTAACTACACCAACAACACAAGTTGTAACGCAAACACCAAAAGCTCTGTGCCAACAGACAACAACAAACTCATCGAAATTGCCAGAAACAACAACTAAATGTATTTGTAATAGCTAAGTTTATAACAAAATAACAATGACTAAGAAACCTTATGATAACATA
>NW_020171626.1:0-775 GCF_001040885.1 Strongyloides ratti | reverse complement strand
GATTTTAACACTTTGTTTTAAGTTTTTAAAACTTGTTTTTATAATTTTTTTTTATAATTTTACGTTTTTTTTAACATCCTTAATGTTATATTACTCCCATATATTAAACCCTTTGTTTTTGAATTCAACGTCTGTTATTAATCTTATATTTTTTATTTTAATTAGCATTTAAAGTTTCTAAAATTTCATAATTTCGTAATGTGGTATTTATATCTAGAATCTCCCATATTTGAAAAAGCTTAAAAAATTAGTTGGTGTTAAAACATCATTTTTAAAGTTATCTAGAATTTCTTTATTTCAACTAATGTTAATGTTTCCATTATCTTTTTGCATTGACAAGTATATTTTGCACTCTTAACAAATTACTAACTTTTTGCAATTGTTTCTATTTTTCGGAAACTAAAAATATAATCTATATATTAAAAAATAACTGACCTATGTAATTTGCTATTTCTCTTTTGACAATTAATTGAAACCATTAAGGCAAATAATTGTTTTGAACCATTTTCAAATGGTAATAAGCGTTGAGCATTAAAATAACTTTCTATTTTAATAGAAAAAATATTACAAAAATTTTTAAAATAATTTGTATCACTAAACAATAATATTTTATATGGAGAATGTTTTTTATTTTTTAAAATATACACTTTAATCATGGATAAAATTGACAAATTACTTAACAAAGATAAACTTTTTTTAATAAAATTAACTTTTTTTTGATACTTAAAAAGAATACCATTTGATATTTTTACTTTATAGCGCATATTTAAAATAT
>NW_020171625.1:0-778 GCF_001040885.1 Strongyloides ratti | reverse complement strand
TATAAAAGTATCATATTTTTATCATATTCAAATTTTATTTTAATAATTTTATGATCATATATTAAATCTTTGCTTTGAAAAACTAAGCCATAAATGGTTATAAGTTTGTTAACATTATTAATTTAATTATATAAACTTTAAAAAATTATATATCAAATTCTACTTATTAAATAAAGTTATGATTTATAAACATATATAATAGTTTAAAAACTAAAATGATAAATTTACAATTATATTAATTTATAAAAGTTTAATTATATTTAATATTCAAATAAAAATTTTCACAAAAATATTTGCTTTATTTAATATCTTTTTTTTTTACTTTTAAATTATCATTTGAATGAATAATAAAATTATAAATTTGAAGCTTACTTAAGAAGTAATTTAAAATAAAAAAGTAAATATTTTACATTAAATTTACATAACATTAATATACGTTTTTCTATTTAAAACTTGTTGTTTGAAATAAATTTATGATAAAAAAAGTTCTTGATATTATTTTAAATATTATTATAATAATTTTTGATCAAAATAAATAATTCAAAAATTATAAAAAGGTTTCAATTTTTATTAAAATCGTCAATTATTCAATTCAAATGTCTTCAGCTATGAATATGTTATCATCATTTACTATTTTTGTTTTATTTGTTTCAATAATTATATCTGAGTCAAGAGATTTTAGTGACAAAAATTTAATTCATTCTTCAAATTTAAAGAATGATTTAGTACCAGTTATCTTAAATGATGCTGAAAATATTCATATCATAAAAAAAAGACA
>NW_020171624.1:0-798 GCF_001040885.1 Strongyloides ratti | reverse complement strand
AAAAAAATTTTTTCAATTCAAAATTAACTTCTTATCGGAGACAAATTTTTTCCACAAAATTAAAAAAAACATAAATTTAATTTTATTTGTTATTCTTAAAAATATACGTACTACATTTTTAAACTGTTTAAATATTTATTTAAAATTTCTTTAATTTTATTACATATTAAATGCAAAGACTTTATTATTTATCAAAAAGATTACATTATTAGTAATTTTTTATTTAACATTTATTTTTTTAATTCATTAAGATCAACCAATTTTATATAAGAGATAAATATTTTAAAAATTTTTTCTAAATTGAGTATTGCATTTTTTTTTATTTTAAAAATATTTTACTATTTATATTAAGAAAAATATGTATGATACATTTAATTAAAAAATTTAACATTTCAACAAGTTTTTTTTAAATTTAACTTATATATTTAATGATGCTTATTGTATTTTAAAATAAAAAAGATATTTAAAAATCTTTATGAATAAAAAAACTTCTTTTTATTTTTACCTCATATTATAATAACAAATAAAGTTACTAAAAAAATTTATAAAAATTTAGAATATGTAATAGAAAAAATAATATTACAATAAGAAAACTTTGTTGAAGCTAAAACATAATAATATTTAAATACAATAAAATTATAAAAAAAAAACATTTACACTATTATTAAAAAATACTAACAAATTTTAAGAATATTAATGTTTAACTTTTTGACAAGCAATTTTAATTTTCCAAAACATTAAAACATATATTGCTTTAATGAAAATAAGAAAAATTTATAAATAAAAAATAATTTTTTA
>NW_020171623.1:0-893 GCF_001040885.1 Strongyloides ratti | reverse complement strand
TAAATTAATAGTTAATTAATAGAATAATATCTTAATATTAAACATGAGGTAAAATGTGATAATAAACAGTATTAGGAATAAAAATTAATAACTTTAAATTTTTAATAATAAATAAAATTAAATTAAATTTATAGATTTTAATTATTATTTTAATTTATTATATGTATGTTATTAGGTCATTTGAAAAGTTTTGAGCCTAAGGCATTAGTCATTAAAAAATAAAACCAATATATAGCCTATCTTAAAAAAAAGCTTTTTTTATCACTATGGAAAAAAACCCTAACTGATAAGACAATTTTTTTTATCAGTTATTAATATTTAAAACCATTCGATTTTTAAATATTTTCTACCATGGAAAAATTTGGAAAAAATCCGTTAAAAAAAGCTTTGTAAAAAAAAGCTTAAAAGCTACAGAAATTTTCAAAAACATGCTAAACGTATCAGGAGAAGATTCTCTTTCTAATGGCACTATTAGGATATGGATATCTGAATTCAATCATGAAAAAACAAGCTTAGAAGATGATCCACGCAGTTTCGTCTTAAAAATGCAACGACCAAAGAAATCATTAAAAAAGTCTTCGAAATGGTAATGAATCATAAAAAATTATTAGTCAAGGAGATAGCTGAGAAGATGGAGATTTCTGTGGAATACAAATATTATATAAAAATTGAAGAATTAAATATGAAAATAATGTCCGCAATATGGGTGCCGCATTCACTAAAAATCAATAAAAAAAGCACCAGAGTTCAAATTTCAAAGGAAATTTTGGAGTTTTTTTTGAAAGATAAAAGAGATTTCATTAAAAAATTTTTAATTAAGGATAAAATGTGGATTCTCTACAACAATCCTGAGTCAAAAAAAATAGTCAAAAGAATGGAAAAACCCTAATTTT
>NW_020171622.1:0-956 GCF_001040885.1 Strongyloides ratti | reverse complement strand
CATGATTTTAATGTAAGCTATATATTATTATTTAATTTGATTAATGAAAAAAATAAAAGTTTGAAAAAAAAATTCGAATACTTTTTAAATTTATTTAAACCATATTTTTAACACTTAAGTTAATTATTTATTTTTTTTTGTAATAAAGCTAAAAAATTTTTTATATATAAAATAATAAATATTTGAAATTTTTGATAAAAAAAATAAAATAAATTTACAATTTAAAAAAATGTATCTTTTCTGATTTAACTTGCAGTTTCACTTACACTTTTGAAGTGATGAGGTAAATTGAATTTAAAATTATAACAATTTTAAAGGAAAGAATTTTTTAAAAATGATTATAAAAAATTTTTCTTTTTTTAAATTATTTTTAATACACAGAAAAGATTTTAAAATAAATGATTTTTTTTTAATATATATAAAAAAATTTTGCAAATGAAAAAAAATCTTAAATTATTTTATTTTATAAAAATATAACTATAAATATTATAAAATTATTATGTTTTTTTAAATTCAATAATAATTTTAAATAAACTTTTTTTTTAATACGACAATAGAAAAAGATTTTTTAAAAATATTTTCCAGAATCTTTCACAATTTTTAACTCATTATAACTCAAGAAAGTTTGATTTTCAAATAAAATTTCATATACACAAAATTCATTTTTTTTCAAAGGCTATCAACTGAAAGTGGTTTCATGGTAAAATTTGAAAAAAGTTAATTTCGAGAGGTAATAGAATATGATTTAATGTATAGTAATACATACATTCTAAGCAACTTTTTAGGGTAAAATATATGTTGCTGAAACCATAAGAAAATGAAGTTTTAGAAGATCAACAATAGTTTCATTGGATTCTTCATGAAAAGTTAATCTAGAATCAACTTTTTTTTTTTTTTTAAATTTAAAATATTATCATTTAAGTCAAGATTTAAAAATAAATATATTTTCAAAAATT
>NW_020171621.1:0-1056 GCF_001040885.1 Strongyloides ratti | reverse complement strand
GTAATGTAGGAAAAAAATTTAGAAAGAAATGGCAAAATATAAGTTTAGGAAAGGGTTGTGATCATTCAGGACAAAATCGACATGAAAAATTACATACAATAGGTTTTTATCATGAGCATAGTAATATAGATAGAGATAAATATCTTAAAATTTTTTATCAAAATATTATTCCTTCTCGTAAACAAAGTTTTGATATTGTATCAAAAAAAGATTCAAATACTTTTGGTGTTCCATATGATTATGGATCTGTGATGCATTATGGCTTATATTATTTTACAAAAAATAGAGGGAAAACTATGAAACCATTTGTCTCATTGTATAATATGGCACCAGGATCATAATCAAAAATGTGAAATATTTGTTATTGTGAAAATATATGTAGGAAAAAAAATTATTTGGTTTCATTATGGATATCAAAATCCCAATAATTGTGGTATATGTAAATGTATTGAAGGCTATAGTGGACCTCAATGTAAAATCATAACACCACCATCATATAGATACATTCAATTACAATTTATAGCAAAAAATACCCCAACTAAATTTGAATTTTATAGAGCATACAGTTGTACATTTCTTTTCAAATCATAATAGAAGAATTTTGATTGAAATAATTTCAACAGCACTATATCCAAATCATGGTTCATTTTGTCTTTTATAAAATAGTCTCGAATTTAAATTTTGGAAAGATAAAACTGTTACTGGAGCCTTTTTTTGTATATAATTCGAATATTACAAATACATCTTATGGTTCTAATGTTATAATTTATTATAGAAATAATAATCTTAAAAATCGTATTACATTAATGTATAAATCTGTGTCAAAGTCATTTGTCCCAACATATAAAAATCAATTATTTTTATTAAATTTTTTTAAAAAACAAAGAAATCAAAATGAACAAAGTAGGAGATTATCCATTTAATTAAAAATTTTTTTTAAAATAATTTTAAATTGTTAATAAAAACTTTTTAAAATTACATTAAAAATTAAAAATTACAAGATGATTTATGTTTTACAAATATTATTTTAGTAATTATTTAAATAATTTTAAAAAG
>NW_020171620.1:0-1083 GCF_001040885.1 Strongyloides ratti | reverse complement strand
AATTTTCATATAACATATAATAATTAATTATAATATAGCATTTATTTTTACTATTTAAATTAAAAATTTAATTTTTTTTTTAAAAAGAAATATATAAAAAATAAAAAAAAGTATTTTAGAAATATGTATCATGTTTTTGAATAAAATGAATTAAAAATGATAGGTAATAAAAAGGTGATTAATCAATTGTTTCTTGTATTTTTATAATTTAATATATAAATGGCAAATATACTATGAATAAGAATTTTTGTTAAAATAAATTCTTTTTACAATTTAGATAATCATACAAAGTGTTAGAAGTTAATAATATACTATCTAAAAGATAACGCAATCAAAAATTAATTTGTTCACTTTTACATTGAATAAATTGCCAAAACAAAGATTAAAATTTAATAAATTGTTATAATACAAATCAGTACTTAAAGAAGTTAATTTATAATATGATAATGTTCTCTTAACACTTTAAAACTTAAGATTAATAATCGTTTTTTTCATTAACTGGTTATCCACATTTAATTTAATTTTCACTATAAAACTTTAATTACATAACCAAGATATATCACATTTTTACATTATTATTTACTATTTTAGAATGATAAGAAGAAATTTTTGTAAAATGTTAAAATAAAATATAATATAACATATGATTATTAAACATTATAGTAAAAAAGACTTTAATTAGTTTTTTAAAAGTAGTATTATTTTACAAATTATCAACTAAATTTTTTCTCTTTTTTTTATAATAACTGCGTTTTTTTATATAATTTATTTAAAATATAATTTAATAATAAAATATATAAATAATATTATTAGACAAAAAAGTATAGAAACAATTAAATATAATAAAATAGAAAAAAAATGTAATGAAATAGGATAGCTTTTGTAAAATTATCCAATATTGTTTAAAAATAGTATTATTTTGATCTTTATTTTTAATATAAAATAGATAATAAAATAAAATATATTTAAAGAGCATAATTTTTTTAATACATAAAACACAAGCGCGTGCTTCGCACACGCTTGCTTGCATGCAGGTCTTTTGTGTAAGCTATAGATTTTTTCATTTTATCGGTGATTTAAAGC
>NW_020171619.1:0-1085 GCF_001040885.1 Strongyloides ratti | reverse complement strand
ATTTATCCTTTTTTCTGATAAGAATTATCATTTAAAATTTGTCCCTACCGAAACTGAAAAGTACCAATATTTTTATATTAAAATAACATCAATAGTGTATTCTATATAAATTGAAATGTATGATGAAAAGGTATTTTATAAAGTATGACAAATTAAAGATAACAAAAAATTATTAACAAGTTATTAACAATTAAATATTATATAAATATATCATTCTTTAATTTGAAATTTCTTTCTAGAACAAGCTTGATTTTTTTCTATAAATTTGATTTACGTCATTATTGTATTTTTTTATTGTCATTACCTATAAGAAATTTAAATAGATAAGAGAAAGTAAAATATGTATGATAAAAACTAATTATATTATTATTGTAATATTGAAAATTTAAAATATACTAATGAAATTTTAAAAAATTGTATCGCATGATACAGTTTTAAGCTATCTTTGAATAAGTAAATATTGAAAATAATTTCATTTAACAAGCAAAATTTTAAAAATTTCATTAAATGGTGTTAATGTAAAGCAAATAAATTTTAATATAAATACATGAGCAAAATTAAATGTTTTACAAGAAAAAAATCATTTTTTAAAAATGAAATTTTTTTATTTTTTCATATTTTTATTCAATCTTGTAACATGTTACGACGGTGATCCAATACAGTCATATTATGGAACCATTGTAGGAACAAAAATTGTAAGTTATTTTTATTAAATTTTATTATCATTTATTATAGACAGTATTAGGTGAAGAAATGACAGAATATTTAGGAATCCCATATGCACAAATACCAATGCATTCTTGGAGATTCCAACCGCCACATGAATTAAATAAAGATCAATTTAATGGAACTTATTATGCAGTTTTTAAAAGCGAAGGATGCCCACAAAATATTAGAGTTATGGGTTTTGACGGATATGATGCATCAAATCCAAAAAATGGAACCGATGAAAACTGTCTTAAATTAAACATGTGGGTTCCAAAAGATCAACAAAATATGCCAGTTATAGTTTTTTTTCATGGTGGAAGTTGGACAGTAAGAACTGGTAGTGCTGATAAATTTAATGGATCTGTTCTTGCTTTAAA
>NW_020171618.1:0-1133 GCF_001040885.1 Strongyloides ratti | reverse complement strand
TAGTACAAAATATAAAAAATAATTTTTTTAAATAAACAAAACAAAAAGAAATTTAGTATAAATAATTTTAAAATATTTTTTAATTTTTTATTGTAGAATTAAATTAATGTATATGACTATTTATATTATATATAATATATTTGAAATTATTTAATTTAAGTTTAGCATTTTAAAATAAAATTTAGTTTGAGAATAAAAAAATTATTATAACTACATCTAATATTTAAATTTATATATTAATTTTTTAAAGATTAAGTTGGAGTTAAAAATTAAATGTCATTTTTTATTAGATAACAATCTTAAAAAAGATAACGTTAATTTGTTATGAATTGATATATTGTTTGTTATAAATGAACAAAACAGTAACATAACATATCAGCAAGACAAAAAAGTTTTAATTTAATATTTATTATGTTTGATATTTTGAAATTATATTTTTTGTGTTATATGTCAATATTTTTATCTTATGATGTGCTTACTATTAATTTATGTTATCAGCTTAGTATAATTGAAAACAACACAAAATATTTTTAAAACTTATTACACAATGATTAGTAAAATAACTTTACAAATTGTAAATTTTAAATACATTTATTCATAAATTTATCAAAACTTTTTTAAATTTATATTATTAATTTTTTATAGTTTCAAGCATAAATCTTTCTTTTTAACACTTTTAAATTAGATGAAATGGTGAAGTTAAAAATTTCAAGAAAAATAAAATTTATTTCTTAAAAAAATAATATAAACTATTAATTATTTCCAAAATATTGAAATTTATTATATTTATTTTCAAAGATGACATTATTATTAGTAATATGAATATAATTTTTTTTTTCAGTACTTATAAATGAGATGTAATGGCGGATTTAAAATTTCACGAAAAATAGTATTAACTAATTAATTTTTTTTTAAATGTTGAAATTTTTTGTATTTATATTTATTTTTTAGATGATATTATTATTAATAATGTGAAAATGTTGTTTTTAATTTTATCTGTTACATGTAAAATAATTTTTTTTAAAGTTATATAAAAAGGAGATATAAAATTTTATCTGTATGTTCAAGTTTTTTAATTTCCATCTCTTTAGTACTATAAACATTAATATTTATTTTATTAAAATATATAATAT
>NW_020171617.1:0-1153 GCF_001040885.1 Strongyloides ratti | reverse complement strand
TATAAAAATTCTTACTGGAGATTTATTTTGTATATATAATTCAAATATTACAATTATATCTAAAAGTTTTAATGTTATAATTCTTTATAGAAATAACAATTCTTAAAATCGTATTTTATTACTATATGAATCTGTGAAAAAGTCATTTGAATCAACATATTAAAGTTCATTTCTTTTATTTAATTATTTTAAAAACAAAGAAATTAGAATAAACAAAGTAAGAGATTATCTATTTAATTAAGAATTTTTTTTTTGACATTTTTAAATTGTTAATAAAAACTTTTTAAAATTACATCAAAAATTAAAAATTACAATATGATTTATGTTTTACAAATATTTTTTTTGTAATTATTTAAAAACACGTTTCTTGAGAAACTCGAGCAACTTGGGACAAGCATTTTTGCAATGACCAAAGTTTTTATGCTAAAATTATGTACCTAGGTGAAGTATGACCTGAGGTGAAATTTTAGCTTCATAGCTCTGTCGTGCGCGGCGCTGGAGCTATTTGTTTGCAAGTGTACATTTTTAGTTTTTAATTGTATCTCATTGATATGCCTATGAAAATATGACTTTATATACCTCATTTTTCACCATTTTTCATGACCTTTTCAACTAGCTACATAGATTAAAAAAATGTTTTAATATAAAAAAATTTGGTGTTTTTCAGTTTCGGTAGAGACAAATTTTGTTTAAAAAAAAGAGTACGAAAAAATTGAAAAATTAAAAATTTTATTTTTTTTTGAGTAGAGAAGATTCTTTTGCATATATAATAATTAAAAAATTTTTAAATTTTGTTAATTTTCTCTTTTTTTTACGTGTTTTCTTTCGACTACCAGAAGGTTGCTATATCTCGCACAATTTGGATGAAAGGATTTTCTTGCTCATTTCTCTACTTCTACACGAATTCAGCGAAGTAACTGTCTGGCATATTTTTAAAAGTACCTCTCTGCTTCTTGTTTCTTCATTTGGCACTTTCCCACATTCTTTCAATAGTCTGGGTATGAGCTTCAGACTCAGGATTCACAAAAAAGGAGTACTTGTGATCAACCTTCAAGTGAGTGAATCTCTAGTTTCTTCTTACATAATTTGACCAAAACTAGTTTCTTGCTTTATAAAAAAACAACGGCTTTTTTCTTGTTAGCTAGTAAACTAA
>NW_020171616.1:0-1176 GCF_001040885.1 Strongyloides ratti | reverse complement strand
TTTACAATGAAATCATTTATAGGTATTATTTTAATATCTTATGTATTTCTATTAATCTATTCAGAAGATATTATTAGTAGTTATGATGCTGAACAATATGATACAGATAATAAAACAGCTTACAAAGCAGCAAACTTTTGTCTTGGAATTTATAATAAAAAACATAAAGAATCATATAAACTTATTAAAATAGAATTTGCTATTAATGAAACACTTGCTCCTAATTCATATATTAATTTAATGTTCTTAGGAAGAAAAACAAGTAGTAAAAAAGATGATGAGTTTCAAGCTATTTACCAACCTAGATCTAATCGTGAACCAGAATGCAGTATTGTACTCATTGGTCAATTTGAGGTAATTTAAAAAAAAATTTAAACTTTCAAAATTTATTTTTAAAAATATTTAACATTATTACAAATTATATATTAACATATAATTTTTTTAAGGACATTACACCTCCTCCACAAAATTCAACTGGCACTATTGGAACTATCAAACCGGTTACAACAACCAAAAGACCAACCAGAAAGACAACCAAAAAAACAACCAAAAAAACAACCAAAAAACCAAACACAAAAACAACCAAAAAAGCAAACAAAAAACCAGCCAAAAATACAACTAAAAAACCGAAAGGAAAAGGAAAAAAAAATTCGAAAAGTTCAAAAAAAAAGAATAAAACAAACTGAACAAAAAAATTTAATTAAATTGAAAATCTGATCGAGTGTAATAAAAGAATAAAATAACGAAGAAATGAATTTGATTTAAAATTTTTTTACTTTTTAATCTTTTAATTACAACATATTTTGATACTAAATAAATAAAACAATAATAATTTGATATGCTTATTCTTCAAATAAAAGATTACTTTTTTTAAATAAAAAAATATTTTCTTTATTAACAACGTAAAATTTATATTGTATTTTTAGAAATTCAATTAACAAAAATTATTAATATATATAATCTAATACATATCAGTACGATAAAATAGTATTGTCTAAGATAAATTTATAAAAAATTTTCTAGACTTTTAAGATGTTATAACATTTTTCAAGATAATATTGAAGACAGAAAAAAACAAAAAAAAAAATTCTAATAATATAAAGAAATTTTTTAAATTTTTTCTTTACGTTAATTAATCTTAATTTTATGATTATAAAAATTATAAATTTTTGTTTT
>NW_020171615.1:0-1179 GCF_001040885.1 Strongyloides ratti | reverse complement strand
GAAAACATAATTTTTTACTTAAAAGTTTGAACACTTCTTTTGTCTCATTAGTGAGCTTAATTGGGTCAATTGCTTTAAAAAATATGTTATGATCAGTCCATCCTGATGTAAAATTTCTCAATACGTCTCTTTTATTTCTAAAAGTATTTTTTTGAGTATTAAATATCTAAAATTAAATTTATAAAAATTATTAATATTAAAAATAAGATCATATAAAAATTTTATATTAACATATTATTTTTTTTAGTAAAAATAACTATATAATAATTTTTTTTTATAATTGTGAATTAAATAGAACTAAAATAAATACTTATATTCTCAATACTCATATATTAAACTTACCTCAAAAGGGCTTTACTAAAAAAATGTTAATTAATAAAATAAATATGTTGATAAATATCATTTTATCAGCGATTAATATTACAAATCTAACTACACAAATTCCATTTTATAAAAAAATTTTTTCACCTGTTTAAATTAAATTTATTTTTTTAAAAATTTTTGCTAACAAAATTTTGTTAATTTTTAAACATATTAATGGGATAATGAAAGTAATTTAAAGCATCAATTAGATAAAAACAAATAGTTAATATTTAAATAATTTATCAATAGTTTTATAAAATAAAAATTTAATAATAATACATCTATTCAAAAACTTTATATTTTTTAAAATAATTTTAATTTTTTTAAAATTATTTTTATCATTCTTCTTTTGTATTAGATAAAATAAGAAATTAAACGTAATTATCTAAAATTTTAAAAGTTAAAAATATGTATGTTTGTGTAAATTAATAAAAAATTAATCATTATTTGATGTTTTAAATATAAATGAGACTTGAATTTCATTTATATGTATATAAACATTTTAAAATCATAAAAAATTATATTTTTTTGATTAATAGCAAAAAAAAAATTCTTCAAACAAATATTTTAAATATTTAATAAAAAATTTTTAATAATTAAATAGATATTATTGTGATTTTAAATTTTCAGTGCATTTTTTTGTTCAAAAAAAAACATTTTTTTAAACTAAACATCGTATAAATAATTTAGAAAATATAAATTACACATCATCAAAAGTTTTTTAATAAATTTTTAAAAAAAAGTAAAACTTTTAACAATTAAATTAAGTTAAGAAATTATTTTGTTTTTAAAAATTATGAAAAATTTATGTTCTTT
>NW_020171614.1:0-1191 GCF_001040885.1 Strongyloides ratti | reverse complement strand
TTAATTCTATAACTAACTAAGTTTTAAATATTTTTAACATAGTAAATAAAAAAAATAAATTTTTTTAAGTTAAAATATTAAGTAAAATGGTTGTTTCCTAAGACATTATTTTTATTCAGAAAAGAACCAATTAATGTACAATTTATTTTTTTATAATTATTTTGAAAAAATATTTAAATGATAGATACGATTAATAAAAAGTATAAAGTGCTTTTAAATTAAAAAAAAAAAATTTTGTTTGTTAAAAAAATATTAAAATGCGATAGCATTCAAAATATAGGAAACGTTATTGCGCTTTTGTTATTAGAATATTTTTATAAAATTGAAATGTTAATTAAAAAATTAAACTTTATAATATATTTTAAAAAAAAACAAAAAACATATATATAAATATTTTTCGACAACATACTCTTCAAATGATTGAAACAAATTATTCGTGTTTATTTTTTAAACTATAAATTGACTTAACAAATCAAATTAAAATGAAATAAAAATTTTAAGTATTTATGAAAATGTCATAACAATATAATAATAATATTTAATTTATCACATTAAAAATTTTTATGAAAATAAAATAAAAGATAAGTTCAATGGATCAAATAAAAAAGTAAATTTAATTATTTAATTCACACTTTTTTATGTTAAACTTATAAAGAAAAAAAAAGTTTTATTAATGATTTCTTGTTGTTATTTTTTTAACATTTAGAAGACTTAAGACAACAGGTTAAAATTAATCTAAAAGTTTTAATAATAATAAAGGTTATCTTTTTTGACTTTCTATAGTTTAAAAATATACATAAAAAATAAGTTAAAAACTGTAACATTAAAATTTCAAATTAAACAAAAAAAAAGTTTTACCAATAAAAAAGTATTTAACATTTTTATGTTATGAAATAAATCATTAAAATAATTATCAATAAAAAAAGCTAAAAAATAAATTATAAAATTATTTTTTAATTAATTTTTTATTTACTTAGATATTTAATTAATGTATTCCAAATTAAATAATATATTAAAAATTAACATCAAAAAATATATTAGACAAATAATTTTTTATATTTTAAAAAAGTTAAAATTAATATTAAATGTGAATTCTGTACTTAAGAAGTATTAAAATTAGTATTAAATATAAATTCTGTATTTTGTTATCTTTGCCATTATAAGTCTATTAAAAGTGTGTGTCTTTACTAT
>NW_020171613.1:433-1282 GCF_001040885.1 Strongyloides ratti | reverse complement strand
TTTCGCCGACCTTCAGACCCGTTCGATGTTTTGGGTGTGAGCATTTGTAAGTGGATCCACAAAATGTTATTTGTGGTTCACTTGCAAATACTGAAACTCAGAATCTTATACTTGGGAATACCCTTTTCACATATCAGAAATTATAAGAGTTTCTGGAGCCACCCTTCTTTTCAGCATCTCCAAAAGCGTTGCCAAGCTTCTATCTGGAACAGCCTTCACGAAGCAGTGCTTCGTTTCTCTGCAGATGCCTCCAAAACACTACTGTTGCTGAAGCATGCGGCCACAGTGGTTCTTCCTCCTGACGAATGGTTTTTGTCTACTTCCACAGTTTTCCCCTTTCCTCCAATGGGATTTTGATCCCTGCTTTCTACATAAAGACATACCTCTTGGAAGTAGTTGTTGAAATCTACATTTGTATTGTGGTTCATTTCCAGCTCCTTCTTGCAAAAATCCACGGAAGTATGTTCTTGTTCCCACCAGTAAATAAATGAAACTGCCGTCTTGAAGTGGAACTTGGTATCTTGAAACCAAGTTCCTACTCGTATTCCAGATTCTTCCCTACATTCCTTAATGTAGCATCTCCAACGGATCTGCTTCCCAAACTGCAGTTTCATTTGATGTTTCTTACTGCATTCCTTTTCTTCAGGAATTATTCCATGACTTTGGAAGAATATAACTGCAGCTTTTTCATCGACGATTTTTTTGGTTAATTGTGAAAAATTTATTATTTTTATCTAAAAATAAAAAAATTAAATTTATCATAATTTTTTATTATAAATTAAAAAAAAAATGACTCAAATATCAAATCCCATCATGTTTCCAATTTTTATCAGTTATTTTTTTATTCCC
>NW_020171613.1:0-428 GCF_001040885.1 Strongyloides ratti | reverse complement strand
GAGGTAGTTGTTAAAATCCACATTTGTATTGTGGTTCATTTCCAGCTCCTTCTTGCAAAAATCCACGGAAATATGTTCTTGTTCCCACCAGTAAATAAATGAAACTGCCGTCTTGAAGAGGATCTTGGTATCTTGAAACCAAGTTTCTACTCGTACTCCAGATTCTTTCTTACATTCCTTAATGTAGCATCTCCAACGGATCTGCTTCCCAAACTGCAGTTTCATTTGATGTTTCTTACTGCATTCCTTTTCTTCAGGAATTATTCCATGACTTTGGAAGAATATAACTGCAGCTTTTTCATCGACGATTTTTTTGGTTAATTGTGAAAAATTTATTATTTTTATCTAAAAATAAAAAAATTAAATTTATCATAATTTTTTATCATAAATTAAAAAAAAAATGACTCAAATATCAAATCCCATCATGT
>NW_020171612.1:0-1313 GCF_001040885.1 Strongyloides ratti | reverse complement strand
AAAATCAAAAAGAACGTGTAACAGAACATTTTAAAGATCCTTCTGATCCAAACTCTTATGGATAAAAAAAATTATTTTTATGCATTTACAATTTTTGCAAAACTTTGTAAAAATTGGAAGAATATTAATAAAAATATAATTAGATCTAGTTTGCAATATTAAATTCATTAATAATATAAATAATATAATATATTTATCATTTTGGTTTTATATTTGATCTGAATATAATAAAAAATTTTTAATCCTAAACATTTCATTTTATTTTTGTAAGTTAGAAATATTTTTTTATCAATAAGAATAATAAATAGATATAAAAAAAATTTGAACTAAATTTTAAATTTTAATTTATAATAATTATTATTTTTGTTTAAAATTTAACAAACATAAATGTAATACTTATAAATACTTTAAAAATTATTAAACATCAAAAGTAAGATTAAAATTTATTATGTACAAAAAAAAATTGATAAATACAAAATTTTCATAATGCAATTTAATTTTAATTAAAGTCTTAATTATGTTCATATTTTATTCTTTAAGAAAAAACAAAATGTTATATGAATTGTTTCTTATGAATAATAATAATTATTAGACAATATTTTATTAAAAAAAATAACAATACAACAATAATTGAAATGAAAACAGTAATATAATTTAAATCAAATATATTATACTTAGAATAATCGTATAACTACTAACATATTTTTTTTTTATTATTTTAAAAAAAAAAATTTAAGATTACCTAATATCTTATTTTCTTCATTAATTTTTTATTTTTTCCTGTAAATTTAAACTTTTTATTAACTTATGAAGCCATAACAAAAAAACAATTTTTTTAATATATTTTTATTAAATATTAATTAAAAATAAAAATTTATTGTAAAATTGTATTTTATGAAACATATAATTATATAAAAAAATATTTAAATAATAACTTTTTTTTTTAATATTTTCTAATTTTTTCCTTTACAAATGTCATTGATAAATTTTTTTCTAAATATCATTTCTTTTTAATAATAATACTATACTTTTTAAAAACTCAATAGATTATTTTTCAAAAAAAAAAGGAATAAATAATTTATATTCATTTAACTTCTACTTAATTGTATAAAACTTACTTTTGATTGTCTTAACATTTTATCATAAATCTTTTTTTTTAATTTGTATAAAAAAATGACAGTACATTGGAGAAAATTATATCACAACTTTATCAACTAAATAATTTATATTTAAACAACCGTTGATTAATTTATTATTTAGATCTGATTTTTATTAGTAAGAAATTATGTACTTCAAAAGTTAAAATACTATAA
>NW_020171611.1:0-1364 GCF_001040885.1 Strongyloides ratti | reverse complement strand
ATTGAGCCTTATCCTTGTGTTTGGTGTCACTGTTTTTATAATATAATATTGTTAACTATATATAATAATCATTTTTATCATTTATATTATTTAAAAAAATAATAATAATAATAATAATAATTTAACAAGGGGAGGGCTTCGCCCCTCTTTTGTTAAAAGGCGCGTTTCGCGCTCTATAAAAAAAATCAAAAGTTTTGCAGCAAACAATTAATTTTATTATTTTAAAAAAAAACTCTTTTTGTTATATCTAAATTTTTTTTATATTAATATATACAACATTATTATTATAAAAATACTAAAAATAAATAGTAAAACAGTTTTATTGAAATAGAAAATTAATAATATTAATGTATTTTTACTATTATTAAAAAAACTATAGAAATAAAGTGAAAGTTTAAAGAGATATTTAATATTATACTTAATATAAAAAATAATTTTTTTCAATAAACAAAACAAAAAGAAATTTAGTATAAATAATTTTAAAATATTTTTTAATTTTTTATTGTAAAGTTAAATTAATGTATATGACAATATATATTATATATAATATATTTGAAATCATTTAAATTAAGTTTAGCATTTTAAAATAAAATTTAGTTTGAGGATAAAAAAATTATTTAAACTGCACCTACTATTTAAATTTATATATTAATTTTTTAAAGATTAAGTTGGAGTTAAAAAGATAACGTTGATTTGTTATGAATTATTATAATGTTTGTTATAAATGAACATAACAGTAACATAACATATCAGCAAGACAAAAAAGTTTTAATTTAATATTTATTGTGTTTGATAATTTGAAACTATATTTTTGTGTTATATGTCAATATTTTTACCTTATGATATGTTGTACTATCAATTTATGCTATCAACTTTATATAATTGAAAGCAACACAATATATTTTTGAAAGTTTTTACATAATTATTAATAAAATAAATTTATAAATTGTAAATTTTAAATACATTCATTCATAAATTTATTAAAATTTTTTTTAATTTATATTATTAATTTTTAAAACATTGAAATTTATTGTATTTATATTCATTTCAAAGATGACATTATTATTAATAATATGAATATAATTTTTTTTTTTCAGTACTTATAAATGAGATATAATGGTGGATTTGAAAATTTTACGAAAAATAATATGAACTAATTAATTTTTTTAAAATGTTAAAATTATTTGTATTTGTATTTATTTTTAAGATGATATTATTATTAATAAGGTGAATATGTTGTTTTTTATTTTTATCTGTTACAATTAAAAATAATTCTTTTTAAAGTTATATAAAAAGAAGATATAAAATTTTATCTGTATGTCTAGGTTTTTTAATTTCTATCTCTCTAATACTATAAACATTAA
>NW_020171610.1:0-1382 GCF_001040885.1 Strongyloides ratti | reverse complement strand
TTATCAAGAGCAAATGGTGGTAGACATTCACATCCTGGAGCATTACATTTGAAGACACAAGGTTGAGGTTTTCCATTTTCGATAGAACATCTTGGTGGGCATGAACTTGTGCATGTAGAATAAACCATATTTCCTGGACATGTTGGTGTAACTGGGCATTTGCTACGTGGTATACATTCTCCTTCATCATTAAGAGCAAATGGTGGTAGACATTCACATCCTGGAGCATTACATTTGAAGACACAAGGTTGAGGTTTTCCATTGGCGATAGAGCATCTTGGTGGGCATGAGCTTGTGCAAGTAGAATAAAACATATTTTTTGGGCATTTTGGTATAATTGGGCATTCTCTACGTGGTATACATTCACCTTTATCATTAAAAGCAAATGGAGCACGGCATTCACATCCTGGTGAAAGGCATTTATAAACACAAGGTTGAGGTACTCCATTTTCGATTGCACATCTTGGTGGGCATGCGCTTCTGCATGTAGTATAAACCATATTTGCTGGACATGATATCGGAGCTGGACTTGTAGTTGTTGTTGTATTATTTGTTGGACATTCTTCACGTGGAATACATTCACCTTGATCATTAAGAGCGAATGGTTCTTGACATTCACATCCTGGAGAACGACATATTTTAATACAAGGTTGAAGTTTTCCATTTTCTACAGAACATTTTGGTGGGCATGCGCTTCTGCATGTAACATAAACCATATTTGCTGGACATGATATTGGAGCTGGACTTGTAGTTGGTGTGCCTACATACCCTGGACATTCTTCAATTGTAACACATTCACCTTTATCATTAAGAAGAAATGGATCTCGGCATTCACATCCTGGTTTAAGACATTTTTTAGGGCAAATAACAAATCCTGGATCTATGTCATCACATTTTGGTTGGCATGGGCTTGGGCAATTATTATAAACCATATTTTTCGGACATGATATTGGAGCTGGTTTTCTTGTTGTTGTGGCATTATATTGTGGACATTCTTCACGTGGAATACATTCGCCTTTATCATTAAGAGCAAATGGTTCTTCACATTCGCATCCTGGAGGATAACACATTAAAAAGCAAGGTTTATAATCTTCATCGTTTTCAGAACATTTTGGTGGGCATCCGCTTGTGCATTCTCTATAAACCATATTTTTGGGACATGATATTGGAGCTGGTTTTGTTGTTGTAGTTTTATATGTTGGACATTCTTTTTGAGGTATACAATCACCTTGATCATTTAAAGCAAATGGAGCACGACATTCACATCCTGCAGGACGACACATTAAAATGCAAGGTTGAGGTTTTCCATTTTCAATAGAACATTTTGGTGGGCAGGCGCTTGTGCATGTAGAAAATACCATATTTGGTGGACATGTTATTGG
>NW_020171609.1:0-1570 GCF_001040885.1 Strongyloides ratti | reverse complement strand
TTTGATTAAATGTTTTATAGCATAAATAAAATCATCAAAACTGTTTTTTCTTTTTAGTTCTTTTCCGTCTGAAGTCCACTTTTTACCTAAACCTTCTATACCTCTTATACCAGGAATACACCAAATACCACCAAATTCTTTCACAAAAAACATTTTAGCCAATGACTTTTGGGGATGCCATGCAGCACTTAAATCACCATAAGCTTCTACAATTACAGGATTATTTTTATTTTTGTTTAAATTTTTATTGTGAATCATTATCATAGGTATACTTTTACAACCTTTAGTTTTAAAATATTCTGTTTTTATAGTAAAGTCATCAACAAAAAGTTCATAAAATTCAGTTTTAAACAATGTTTCTTTTATTATTTCATTTACTCCTTTGTTTAAAACATTTTCAAAATTATATCTATATATAGCATTTGGCATAACTATATTATTAAATGAATAGATAAGATAATTAGTACTTATATGTGCTTGTGCATGTTCAATGACTCCTGGACCAACATCTATATCTTTTAACAACGTTAGAGCTTTTTTATTATAAAGTTTCAAAAAATATTGTGATTTTTTGACAACAATTATTACGAAAAAATCTTTTCCAACAGAATAAACATTTTTAATTTTTAAACCTTCTTCTTCCTCTAAAATTATTTCAGCAGTATCAACAGTATTCTCTGAACTTTGAATTCTTGTTACCACAACACTACTTTTCATGCCAAATTTTTTCACGAAAAATACAGCAAAATCTCCAATAGTAAAACAATATTCATAGTTTGCATCAAATTTACCAATCAGATGATTAGGTATTATATCATGCGCAATATCACGTACATTTGTAAGATCAGAAAAATAATAAGCAGTTGTATCATTTAAATTCATTTGTATTTTTATAAGTAACAAATTTCCAGCATCTGATAATTTTGCCGTCATAGTGGTTTCTTCTAAAAAGTCAATTAGAAATATTTGTTTATCAACAGATTGACTTGTTCCAAATTTATGATAAAATAATATTTGACTACTGATATCCACTTCTTGTTCTCCATTTGAAGTAAGTTTTGTTGGGTAATTAGAATAAATAAAACCTGCGTCATTTAAAACAAAAGCATAATCTGTTTTTGAATTAATAGACAATTCATCTTTTAAATCTTTTCCATTCAAATATTTAAATTTTATTTTCAAAAATCCAGATAGTAAATTAATTTTATATGCCATAATTTTTAATGAAGGACTCATTGCAAAATCCTCTATATAAAGTTCTTCTTCTCTATCATAATTATTTAAATTTATAAAATCATCTTCTTCTACATTATAAGGTGCTACTCTTCTTATAATTCTAAAAAAAGAGACATAAAACTTTAAGCAATCTCTTTGTAACTTACGATCTATAACCTAAGTGATCAAAATTATAATAATATTTATAGTCTCCAAATTGTGAAACAAATTCTTGCTTAGTATATTTTTTATAACCATTTAATATGTTTCTAATTGGTTTTATAAATTCCGATCTATTCATAAAGTTGAAATACATGTTATTAAGCCCTGAGATAAAACGATTAGATTCTGGTCT
>NW_020171608.1:0-1671 GCF_001040885.1 Strongyloides ratti | reverse complement strand
TTGTCCTCATTTAAATAATTTAAATATATTCTACTATTTTCATTTTTTGGTTTTTCATGTATATATAAAACTTCAACAGTTACAGTATTGCATACAATTGGATATTCAAATATTTTCCATGTAGCATCAGTTGGTCCAACACATCTTACTTTTTGATATGCTGATACCTCATCTTTATTATTATCATTATATAACATTTCAACATTAACCTTGTTTGTTTCACCATCTTTAACAAAATATTTGAATAAATAACCGACTGCCAATACTTGATTAACAATTTCAACATTGATATGAGCATCAAAATATTTTAATAATATTGGATTGTATGGAACGACATAACTATTGTCAATTTTTCTTTTATCTAATAGAATAATATTTTCACTTCTATTATCTTTTCTTTTATAATGTACTTTACCATTTACTTTATCTATATATGTCTCTTTGACAAATTTTTTTGGAAAATTTTTTGAACATTTATTTTTTGACAAATTCCAACATGCAGAATTTTCTTTCATCTTTTCACAATTTTGATGGAGCATATTCTTTACAACAATACCATATAAAACTTTGTCATTTTTAGGATCTGGTAATTCTGCACAAATTATTTTGTCAATTGTTGAAGTGCTTTTTTCAAAATTTTTTATACGAAGAAGTATATGTGCATGAGGAAGGCCTCTTTTTTGCACTTCAACGGAGTAGAATAAATATTCTTCTTCTCCAAAAAGACCATGCCGTAACATTGTTATTAATTCCATAAGTTATAATGAAAATACTCTAACAACAATGTCTGGTCTATCAGTTGCTTTGAATCCTTTTGGTAATGAATTTATTATTTCTGGCCATTTTGGATTACACGTAAATGTTATAAATAAATGTGGCTTTCCAAAATGTCTTTGTACAGCTAAGGCATTCTGTTCTTTAAATTTATACCATTTTGACCTACCTGTTAAAGATTTTAAAATTCGAGAAGATGTCTTTTCTTCAGAACCAGGATTAAATACATCTTCTATATTTATATTTTCTTCACTTTCTTCAATAACCAACATCAATTACATTGTCCCTTACATTGCCAAATTCTTTTTGTAGTTCATATCTATTTTTATTTAATTTTCTTGCATATTCTGTAATATAATTTTCTATTCTTACGTAATAGTTAATTATATATTGTTGAAGTAATCTTGAGGATTTTAATAAAATAGTATCATCATTTCTTGTATATAAATTATACCTAATAAATTCCCGGCGACTGGGATATGTTAGTAAATTATTTTTTCTTTTAGTTGCATCATATGTTTTCTTTCCCTTTGGAAATAATACTGAATATGTTAGTACATCTATGAGAGGATGATTTTTATCAATTGTTCTTAATTTTTCTTTAGATGTATTATCATTAGAACTATTTGGTGAATATAATAGTAGAATATCTATTTTTAGTACATTGCCGTCTGCTGAATCATATATGAAAGTAATTTCATCAGGATCTAATGGAACAGCCTCATTTCTGTTGTCATTAGATCCTGGTCTAACGATTCAAAATTGAAAATCTTTCTTTTCAAATTCTTTATCCTTTTCATGTTGTTTAAAAAAGTCTATAAATCGTCTATATTCCTTTGCTATAGGCTGCTTTAGCATAAAATTTCGTATATGGTTTTTAATAATATTTAATTCATT
>NW_020171607.1:846-1684 GCF_001040885.1 Strongyloides ratti | reverse complement strand
ACGAATCGAATGAAACTAGTCCCATCTTCATAGGGTAATTATTTGCTGAGATACTGAAAAGTCGGGAACAATGAACATTTTAGAAAAATTTCCGCCTTTGTTCATAACTCGCTTCAAAATCAAAATAAATGAAATTAGATTTCTGCAATCGTCTTCTAATTAGTTTTCATATGGAGTCTACCTTCAAAAATTTTTTATACCTTTTACCACTTTCGAGATATAAAAAAACGGTGACAATGGATTACGCGCGAAAAAGTACCAAGTTGCATATCTCAAGAACCATTGAAGATACAAAAATGTTTTAAACGTAGAGTCTAATTTAAATTATGAAAGAAGCCCAGCGCATCAAATTTCATGGACCTGTGACTTCATTAACCTGAGTTATCACTAGTTTCTTAAAACTTTTTTTTCAACATATTTCTTATCATATCTTCATTTTTAGAAGTTTTATGAAGATGTGAATAGGCTTAATGAATTCCTCGCAAAAAAGTGATCTAGAAGAAACTGTTTATTTTTAAAATATCTCATTGTATCATGGAAGTTGAAATTTAGAAAAAAATATTCCCCAATTTCGCCCTCAACTTTGAATCCTTATAACTCCGAAAGTTTCAATTTTCAAATATTGTTGATTATATTCAAAATTTATCCTATTTCAAGGGCTATCGAATGAATATAGTGGCATATTCAAATTCCAAAAAAAGTTGTTTTTCTTTGTTCACATTTTTAGAGGTAAAATTGGAAATTTAGAAAATTTTCAGCCAATTTTTATATCTCTGAAAAAAATGATGTTGCAGCTACGAAAATTATTAATCTAGACCAAAATTTGAATACGAATCGA
>NW_020171607.1:0-544 GCF_001040885.1 Strongyloides ratti | reverse complement strand
CGCATCAAATTTCATGGACCTGTGACTTCATTAACCTGAGTTATCACTAGTTTCTTAAAACTTTTTTTTCAACAAATTTCTTATCATATCTTCATTTTTAGAAATCCTATGAAGATAATAATAGGCTTAATGAATTCCTCGTAAAAAAGTGATCTAGAAACAACTGTTTATTTTCAAAATATCTCATTGTATCATGGAAGTTGAAATTTAGAAAAAAATATTCCCCAATCTCGCCCTCAACTTTGAATCCATATAACTTCTGAAATTTCAATTTTCAAATATTGTTGATTATATTCAAAATTCATCCCGTTTCAAGGGCTATCGAATGAATATAGTGGCATATTCAAATTCCAAAAAAAGTTGTTTTTCTTTGTTCACATTTTTAGAGGTAAAATTGGAAATCTAGAAAATTTTCAGCCAATTTCTGAATCTCTGAAAATAATAATGCTATAGCTATGAAAATAGATATTCTAGACCTACTTTTGAATAGAAATCGAATGAAACTAGTCCCATCTTCATAGGATAAGTATTTCTTGAGTTACTG
>NW_020171606.1:0-1697 GCF_001040885.1 Strongyloides ratti | reverse complement strand
AGTCCTTCTAAATCTATTTTTTGGTAATGATAGCTTTTTAATACTTTATGTATTGTTCTCAAGATCTTATTAGTTTTTTGCCATGTTTTCATGGATTCTTTCTCATCTATTTTATCTTTTAACCAAATTTTATTAAAGTCTTTTAATTTGTTTTCTAAGAATATGTTAGCTTCTACTAGAGGTGTTTTTTTGGTTATTTCAAAACGGAAAAGAGGACCTTTTGTGTTTTCAAATGTTTTAAATCTTTCTTCAAATGACATATCTTTTAGTAATTTTGGTACTATTTAATTCTATGCCCACCATTTTTTAATTTGCATATAATTTTTTTCAAAAATTAACTAAATTAAAAAATTTTTTAAAAAATAAATACCCTTAAATGTTTCCAATAAAATTAAAATTAAAAAATTTTTATTACTCATTTAAAAAGTCATTAAAGATAATAATGTCTCTTAAAATGGACTCAAATTCATTATCTTTATTTTTCTTCCTCTAAGTAAATTCATGCATGTATCTCTTCAACATGTTTCTGTGTGTCTCATTATGCTTCTTGGACCTTTCCTTCACTGACCTCCAGACCCTTTCAATGTTTTGGGTTTGAGCATTCGTCAGTGGATCCACAAAATTATACTTGTAGCTCACCTTCAAATGCTCATACCCAGAAGCACTTACTTGGGAGTATCTCCTCCACATATCTGAGATTATTAGGCTTTCTGCCGCCACCTTTCTCTTCAACACCTTCATCAACGTTTCTGAAGTCCGATCCGCAACAGGCTCTACGAAACACTTTTTAGTCTCCCTGCAAATCCCTCCAAAGCACCACTGCTGCCCCAGCATTCTTCCGGCATGATTTTTCCTTCTGGGAAAAAGGGTTTCATTAACCTCTACAGTAAACCCTTTTCCTCCAATCTTATTTTTGTCTTTTTTTTCCATAAAAAGGCACACTTTTTTCAGAAGGGTGTTCCAGTTTACAGTCGTACCTGGATCCAGCTCCAATTCCCTTTTCATTCTTTCCCCAGACGACTCTTTATTTGCCCAATAATATATGAAGAAAATGGCCGTTTTTAGTGGCATTCTGGTTCTTTAAAACCATGTTCCGACCCGCACTTTCACCTGTTTTCTGCAGCTTCTAAGGCTGCATCTCCATCTATTCACTGCCCCAAAGAAAGCTTTATTTCATGGCCATTTTTGCATTCCTTTGAATCAGGATTAAACCATGTTTTTAAAGATATTTGATAACTGCAGTTTCATCTGGGATATCTTTAAAAAGTTGATAGGCATTCATTGTTTATTGCTTTACTAAAAAAAATAAAAAAATTAGTAAATTTTATCCAAAAAAAATGATAAAAAATGAATCTAATATTAAATACCTCTTGTTTCCCTTGCTTTTTTGGTTATTTATGCAAAAAATTAGTTAATTTACGTTTTTATCAGTAAAAAAAAAATTTTTTTTTAATTTCTTTATATCATTATCAATTACCAATTTATTAAATTATATGCAAAAAAATTTTTATTATCAATAAATTATATGAAATTAAAAATTGGTGGTCGTCTAATCTAATAGTACCAATTAATTTAATAACTTTAAATTTTTATAATATTTCATATCTTTTAGCGATACCTATAAATTTTATACCATTAATAGAAAAGAAAATTTTTTTTAACGACTTTAATAATAATTAATATTGTTGTGATTTAAG
>NW_020171605.1:0-1707 GCF_001040885.1 Strongyloides ratti | reverse complement strand
CTCGTCATGATGGAAGATATCTTCAGGTTAATTTAAAAGGTGAATCAATATTTAAAACTCTTCCATCATATAAATTTCCAGTACAAATTTCTACATATGGTACACAACTTTATTATTCTTGTAATAAAAGTTTATATAAAACATTAAAAGAAGCTATCTATTTTTGTGAACTTTTAGAAAAATATAGTAAAGTAAAATCACAATATAAACTTTTAGGCAAAGATCCTTATGCATATAAAATGTGGATTGGTGTTTGGAGTGATTGTTTTTATGAATGTTTTTCAAAACATCACTTTGAAGATTTAAAAGCAAGAGTAAGTTTCTAAAACATTTTTTTTTTAAATTTTATTATAGTTTCTTAGAGAATTATATATGTTAAGAAAGGTTTACAATGGTATGCCACTTAGAGTAAATAAAAATTTAGAAGTTATGGCAGAAAAGCAAGCTTTAAAAAATGCTATGTTAAATTATCTTTTAATAAAAGGTAGTGAAAAAACTAAAATACATGAAGTTGCTGCTTTTGCTAGTCCACCATTTGCTAGTTTACAAGTTAATAAATGGTATAACGAATATTTAGAAACGAAAAAATATAAAAATAATAAATTTAAAATAAGCAGAGTTGAATCAAGCCAGTTTAGATTTTTACTTTCTCCAATAGTAAGGGAAGTTGGAGTTGGAATTACTCTAGAAAAAAAAACAATATCTATTGTTTTTGCGTTCATGTAATTTTTTAAATGAAACAAAATAAAATGTGATAGTGATATAAAAATAAAATTAACTCAATTTATTTAAAATATTTTTTTAAAAAATTTACCCGTACTTTTTTTTACATATAACTATTGATAACATAAAATTTTTTTTATATGTTTAACTATTAAAACATTAAATATTAAAATTGATTTTACAATTTAACATTATAAATTTTATTTATTTAGCTAACAAAATTAAAATATTAAATTATTAAAATTTCCTATTTGCAATTAACTAGCACATAACATGTTGATAAAAATAGTTAAACAATTAATTTGGATTCCCAAAACTACTCAATTAACTATAAAAAGTGAAAGTAATTACNAAGTGAAACAAAATAAAATGTGATAGAGATATAAAAAAAAAATAAATTCAATTTTTTCAAAATATTATTTTAAAAAATTTACCTGTACTTTTTTTATACAAAAAACTATTGATAACATAAAATTTTTTTTATATGTTTAACCATTGAAACAATTACTATTAAAATTGATTTTACAATTTAACTCTATAATTTTTATTTTTTAGCTAATAAAATTAAAATATTAAATTATTAAAACTTCCTATTTGCAATTAACTAGCACATAACATGTTGATAAAAATAGTTAAACAATTAATTTGGATTCCCAAAACTACTCAATTAACTATAAAAAGTGAAAGTAATTACTAGTAAATCAATTTAATATTTTTAGAAAAAAAGTTTTGTTTTTATAAAATATGTATCTATTTAAAACTTTTTTTTTAAATTAAAGTTGGTTGTTATAAAAATTTATTGAAATATAAATGTCATTTTATATTCTTTGCTTTATAAAAAAGAATTTAAAGTTTTTTTATAATTTTTGCTACGCAGACTTATGAAAATGTTTTTTTTGTTGTCACTTTCATTTAGTAAAATTTTTAACGATCAAACAAATATGCTTTCCAGGGAAGAAATTTAAAGAGTTTATAATTTTTAAT
>NW_020171604.1:0-1721 GCF_001040885.1 Strongyloides ratti | reverse complement strand
CAGAAATAAATGTTATTTAAAATCACAACTCATACTATATACTTTTATTTTTTTGTGTAATATTAAAATTAAACAAATTAATAATTATTATTAAATTACAACTATTTAAAAAAAAAATAATTTTTATGCAAATTTTGTTATTTTATTTAATTAGCATTATAATATAAATTATTTAAATAAAGTTATTATTTTTTTAAATATAAAAAATCTTATTCATCTTAACAAAATTTTAAAATATAATTTTATGAGATAGAAAAATTTGATTTTCTAAGATATAACTAGAAAAATATCAAAATTATCTAATTAATATTATGAAAAATATCTATATTAAAATAATTTTAATTTTTATTCATAAAAGTTTAAAAATCAAAAATCATTAAAAAAGTTAATTTAAATAAATTTAGGAATATAATTTTTTATACTTTTAAAGTACAAGCATAAAATTAATTATAAAAATGCTTAAATAAATTCTTTTTTGTCATAAATTTTTTTTAAAAATGAAATATTTATTAAAATTTTTATTACACGTATCAATTTTTATTACATTATTAATCTCCTCAACTGTATCTAAAAAAAAAACTACAAAAAATAAGGAACCAACTTTAGAAGAGTTTAATCGTCTTACAGGTATAACCTGTTACACAGCTGATTTAAAGAGAGTATTTGTATGTAACAACTATTTATTTTATAATGAAACAAAAGCAGTATTATATCACATTAAAATTTACAATGATTTTAAAAAAATTAAAAGCAAATCTAAACCAGATGGAGCATTTACAAATAAAATAAAAACAATAAAAAACAAATATATAATTGGAGAATATAGAGGGGGAGACTTTTATGAAATAAATCCTTTTGTGGAAAAATATAGAGAAGAAGTATGGGGTGATTGTGGTGATTGTTATCGTCAAATTACTTATCCAAATTTTAAAGTTAGAGTAAGTTACAAAAAAAATAATTAAAAATGATATTTTAAATTAGGTGTTGGAAGAAATAAACTGTTATAGAAAATTACATGGTGTACCTATTGTTTCTTATGATTCAAAATATAATAAATATGCTAAAGAAGAAGTTAAAAAGTTTTTAAAGACTCGTAAAAGTTCTAGCTGTGATAAACAAACTAAATTTGGTTGCGTTTATATGGCACTGCCAGATTCTCAAGCTCATTTAGTTATCAGTACATTATATGAAAAATTATTGGCATATTATGACTGGAGAAAGAATGTTTATAAATCAAAATTAGATCCAGCAATACAATTAATTTGGAAAGAAGTAAAATATATTGGAATTGATTTTACTCAAAAAGATTACTATCTTCATATATTTTTAACATTTTCATCTAAAGTTAAAAATGATAAAAGTTACGATAAAAACGTTCTTCCAGTCAAGTCAACATATATTAAGAAGTATGGAGAGTTACCTAAGAAAAGAAAATCTTCAATAACTTTATATTAAAAAATAATTTTACAAATTTAAAAAAAATAAAATTGTTAAAAATTTATTTTTATCAAAAGATAATTACAAAAGAGTTTGTAATAAATTAGTGTTCAATGATAATATTTTATTTGGTTCTTTGGTAAATTACTTTTTATTGTATTAAAAAATTAGTATATAACTTAAACCACCACTATAAAATATTTACTTTTACAATAATTAAATTAGATATTTAAATATACAAAGTTTAATACAATATAAAGTAAAAGTAGTTAAAGCTTTTGAGA
>NW_020171603.1:0-1793 GCF_001040885.1 Strongyloides ratti | reverse complement strand
AAAAAGATAACAAAAAACTTTTTAACTACTAGACAATTGTTATTTATAATTTTAAAATATAAATGTAATTTTAACGATATGTAAATGATTTTATTTTATGTCAGAAATTTATTATATATATAAAAATAATAAAATAAGTAAAAACTATTTTTAAAATTTTTTTTTAAGTTAATCCTTTTGCAAACAAATATAAATATCAGACGTTTTTCTTGCATAACCTATTTGCAAATCATTAAAAATTTAAAATCTTTAAGCGATCTTCAAATATATTTATACTTATGAATAAAATTGAATTGATTCATAACGAAGATAAGTAATAATACTTAAATAAATAATTAAACAATCAATAAATAATTTGTAACGATTAATTAGATCAACTTTTAAAAAAATAAATAAAATATTTTTATTATAATTGCTTTAAAGAATATATACATCTACATAAAGTTTTCCAATGTTACTTTAAATAAAATTTAACATCCAAATTTTTCAAAAATTATGGTCTCATATGTTTATAAAACATTTAATTGATAGAAATAATTTAGCTTATAATTTACAGTTATAAATAACATTTTTCCACAATTTTTTTAAGTTTTTTAACATTTAGCAATTTTAAAAATATGCTTGTATCAAAAAGTTATAAAATTTTAAGTTAAAATACTTATATTTTTTTATACAACTTTAAAAAGTTTAATAAAATAGTTTTTTTTTTATAATTGGTCTAATTTTTAAATTGTTAAATAAATATTATAAAACAAATGTACAAATATATGATGTTAAAGTATACTATTAAATAAGTTTTAAAGTTTATACATAAATGTATAATATATTTTATATCATCATAGATAAAATTTAAATGATAAATTTAACTTGTTTTGATTCGTTCTTAATTTTTGTATTAAAATATATTTCTTTTTTTGTATAAATAATTATCATTTATTTTGTTATAAATTATTTTATTATTAATTAAATTTACTAATGATATATTGGTTATACACTGTTAGAATATTTGCATATTTGAATAAATGATTAAATTTTTATTCTTTTTAATAATGATAGTAATGTTAATAAAAGGATTTATTTTAAATTAATACTTTTGTTTTCAAAATAAAAATATTTCAGTTCATATAAATTGATTATTTTTTAATGAGTATTTTAAAAAAATTCTTTTGATAAATTGTTTATTAACATAAGTATAATTTAAATTAATAACTATTACCAATTATTAAAAAGAAATTTTTTATCAATTCATAAATTTATTTTTTATTTACAATATACATATTTAAATAATACTAAATTTTAATATACTTAGGTTAAGTTTACATATATGACCCATATCCTTGTTTATGCAAAAATAAATAAACATAAATAAAATTGAAACAAGATCATACAATGTAAATTAATACAATAACGTAAAAATTATAATTTATGTTATACATTTAATAAATATTATTAATTTAAAAAAATTGATTTTAAAATACTTAACGGACTGTGGATATATATACTAGTTATTTAGACATTAATAACAACTTAAATAAGTTTATCCACAAACTTTTAAGTAAGTATGTTTAACAGTAGTAAAAAATTTAAGTACTGGAGCACCCAATCAAACTAAATCGACAAGAAATTCAATTACTTTATTAACAAAACAGTCTCAACAACAAAAAAACGCGCGTCCACCTGTAATGAACACGAAAATACAGTGAGAATTAGACTTAATTCTTGTCAGGATAATATGAAAATATCTCTTGAAAGGATAGTTATTGGGATTATGAATTATCAAAAACAGCAAGAAT
>NW_020171602.1:0-1821 GCF_001040885.1 Strongyloides ratti | reverse complement strand
TTAAAAATTTTTTTTAAAATAATTTTAAATTGTTAATAAAAACTTTTTAAAATTACATTAAAAATTAAAAATTACAAGATGATTTATGTTTTACAAATATTATTTTAGTAATTATTTAAATAATTTTAAAAAGTATTTAAAATATTGTTTTTATTTTTATAATACTAAAAAATTAGTATGTTTTCAAATTATATTTTATTGTTATTAATAGATGTTATTTTTTTTAATATTGTAAGTGAAATTTGTTTTTTTTTTAGTATTTTAAATATTATCAGTTTTCTTATTTAAGTTCCTTTAATGAATTTAAAAAAATTAGAAGTGTTTCAGATAATGGTGATGATATATTTTATAGGTTTAAGAGGAAAATATACATTGAAATTTTTAAACTTTCATTTTCATTTTCATTTTTATACTTCACATAGGCTCAAGTTTTAATTAGACTACCATTTTTTTAGCATTTAAAGAAATTCAAATATTTTTTTGTTTAAGAGTTACAATGCATGTTTATAATATGAATTTGCCACTTTGATATTATAGTTGAAGTGAGATATTACAAGAGAAAAAAGTTTCTGGAGCACGATTTTGTCTTAAGAATAGTACTATTACGTTTGCATCTGATGATCATTATACAATGATTAACTATCAAAATTCATTGTTTTCAAATTATGTTTCATTCACATTAAAGGCAGTAGAAAAATCTTATTTTGAAAGGCAATGTATCAGAAATGCATTTGCTAGTAAATCATTTTTCTAAATACAAAGACATGATTTAATAGTTTAAAACATTTTTTTTTATTTATAGACTGTTTTATTTTATTTTTTTTAAAAGTAGATTTTTTTCAAAAATTAATTTTTTTTAATTATCTTAATGGTTTTTCAATTTCATTTTTTAATACAGATTTTAACTACATACTATTGATAGAAAGAAACAAACTTATTTTTTACATTGAGCATAAAAAAATTTTATTCAATTAATAATTTAAATAATTTATATTCAGTTAAAATAAAATATTTATTTATCTAATTTATTTATTTTATAAAGTTTTATTCCATCATTTTTTATTTTATACTAATTCATATACTTATAAATCTAAAATTTTTTAAATATATAATTTACAATAAACATTTTTTCAACAATATATTAATTTTAAAAATAAAAATTTATAAACAAAAAATTGTAAATTAATAAATATTAAAATAAACAATGTTAAATAAATTTTTTTTTCTGTTGTTTAATTCATCTTTATCTTTTCTTTTATAAAATATCAAAATTTTTCATCTTATTTATTTTTTGATTATTAGTTCTTTATGCTTTATATATATTTATTGGTTGGAATTGTTTTCTAAAAACTAAAAAATATTGTTCTCCATGTTTTTTATTATTAAAATAAAAATTATCTTTAAAATAATGTATTTCATTTTTGAACTTTTAAAACTTTTCTGTTTTTTAAAAATAATTCAAATTAAAAAGTTCTAGGATAAAAATTGATTCCTACAAATAGAATATGAGTATTTAATACCTCCAATGTATATTTCATAATTATTCTATTTACCTAAATTTAATTCACTTTTACATAGTAGAAATTTAAAATATAATACATCATTATTGAATGTTTTATTTATTCTAATGCAAATTATTAACATTTTAATATGCTTAAACTTAATTTATTAATTATAATAAAACAACTTGTTATATCTGATTTAATAATTAATAAATTATTTATTTCAATTATAACAAACAATAGAATATATATTTACATTAAAATTTTAAACAATAAAACTTATATGAATATTTTCATAAAAAAATGTATAAAAGCAATG
>NW_020171601.1:0-1843 GCF_001040885.1 Strongyloides ratti | reverse complement strand
AGATGGAAAAGTTTGATTTTCTATGATAAAATTAGAAAAATATTAAAATTACCTAATTACTTTTCTAAAAAATATTTATATTAAAATGATTTTAATATTATTCATAAAAGTTTAATAATTAAAAATTATTTAATAAGTTAATTTAAATATTTATTTTTTTTAAACTTTTAAAGTACAGGCATAAAAATTAATTATAAAAAGGTTTAAATGATTTTTTTTTGACATAAAATATTTTAAAAATGAAATATTTTTTAAAATTTTTTTTACTCGAATTAATTTTTATTACATTATTAATATCTTCAATTATATCTAAAGAACCAACTCTAGAAGAATTTGCGGATCTTACTGCTTTAACCTATTACACAGCTGATTTAAAGAGAGTTTATGTATGCAACGATTATTTATTTTACAATGAAACAAAAGCATTATTTTATCAAGATAAAATATACGACGATTATAAAAAAATTAAGAGCAAATCTACACCAGATGGAGGATATAAAAATAAATTGAAAAAATTGAAAAATAAATATATAATTGGAGAAAGAAGAGCAGGACATTTTTATGAAATAAATCCTTTTGTAGAAAAATTTGGAGAAAAAGTATGGGGTGATTGTCGCTCTTGTTATCATGAAATTTTTACTACAATTTTTAGAAAGAGAGTAAGTTTAGAAAAAAATGTAAAATTTATATTTTTAATTAGGTGTTGGAAGAAATAAACTATTATAGAAAACTACATGGTGTACCTAAAGTTTCTTATCATTCAAAATATAATAACTATGCTAAAGATGAAGTTAAAAAGTTTTTAAAGACTGGTAAAAGTTCTAGCTGTGATAAACAAACTAAATTTAAGTGCGTTTATATGGCACTGCCAGATTCTCAAGCTCATTTAGTTATCAGTACATTATATGAAAAATTATTAGCTCTTTATGATTGGGAAAAGAATGTTTATAAATCAAAATTAGATCCAGCAATACAATTAATTTGGAAAAAAGTAAAATATATTGGAATTGGTTTAGCTCAAAAACAATACCATCTTCATATGTTTTTAACATTTTCATCTAAAGTTAAAAATGATAAAGACTACAAAAAAAATGTTCGTCCAATCATGAGAAAATATATAAAACTGTATGGAAAATTACCTAAAAAAAGTAAATTTACAATGAATTCTAAGGCAGAATAATTTTATCTTTTTAAAGTGATAAAATTGTTAGATATTTAATTTTATTAAAAGACAATTACAGAGGAATTTGTAATAAATCATTTTTCAATGATAATAATTTTTATGGTTTTTTGGTAAATTACTTTTTATTGTATTAAAAAATTAGTATATAACTTAAAAACTTAAACAAACATTTTAAAATATTTACTGTTACAATAATTTAATTATATATTTCATAAATTAGATATTTAAATATACAAAGTTTAATACAATAGAAAGTAAAAGTAGTTAAATTTTTTGGCCTAAACAAAATCTATTTTAAATGTAAATTTTTTAAAAAAAGAATTGAAATAAAAGTACAAAATATTGAATTTTTCATAGTTAACAGTTGCAAAAAAATTTTAAATTGAAATCATGTATTAATTATTGTTTTTATGTGCAAAGTATGAGTTAAATAAGAAGATATTTAAAAGATAGCATTTTATTTCATAACATTGATCAAAACTGATCATTACAATAACTACTGATGTTTTTATATCTTATAAGGGCATATCTATATAATCTAATGACAAATATCACAAATAAAATAAATATCATTTGTAAAATAATATTGAACAAATTTTTGAAATTTTATGTTTAAAATAATTATTTGTGAATCCTCTTAGTTCGATTAACTTTGCAATT
>NW_020171600.1:0-1846 GCF_001040885.1 Strongyloides ratti | reverse complement strand
ATAAATTTTACTGGTCCTTTTTTTGATACCCAGTTAATGTAAGGACATAAACCAATATTTATGTTCATTTTATGATAATCTACTTCTTGTAAAACTATTATATTATTTAATGATTTAATAACAACTAATACAACATACTCAACTGTATATATATTTCCTTTTTCATTTAATTTTTCAGTGTTTAATTTTTTATCAAAAATGACATAACCAATTTCACATTGATAAATCGCACAAGTAAACTGGTGTTCATCAAATGTAAAACCATCATTATATGCTGCAGTTAAAGATATTTTATACATGCCAGTATTTTTTATTGGTGACATATAAAAACCATATGTAATATTTGAATTATTAGTTTTGCTTTGTAGTTCATCCCAATCAATGTAAAGGATTTTGGGATTTTGAAAACGAATATTTTCAAATGTTGTTAGATTTGTTTTAAAGTTTTCAAGATTGTGAAGTTTAAATTTAATAAAAGTTGGTATGTAAAATTGTTGATTATAGTGTCTTATTTGAAATTCTATTTCATCGTCTATAACCATTTGAGACATAAATTTAGTCAGTAAAAGTAACAAAAAAAAATATCTCATTTTAAATTTTATATAAATTAATGATTGAATTTTAGTAAAAAATAATAAATTTTTGATTAAAAATTACCATTAACATTATTTAAATTTTATAATGTATATCATGGTAAATTATAGTTTGATAAATAATTTTTATTATGTTTTTTATATTGATAACATTAGAACAAAGTGTATAAAATTAACAAAATGATAATACAAAAAAACAAATATATTTTTATATTTTTTAACAAAATTATTAATTTATCATATATTATTCTATTTGAAAAAAATATGTATAGTATTACAATATGAATAATTGATTAGAAAATGATACAGAGATTATGTTACTGAACAGGGATATATGGTACATCATGTTATTTAAAATAAAGAATAATTTTTCTTAGAAATACATAATTTTTTAATATATTTACAAAACTGTTTGTAATAAATAAATTCTTTATCAAATTTATTATAAATTTAAAGAATCGTTATTATTTGAGTTTCTTAAAAGACTTTTTATTAATTCTCATTGTGATTACATTTGATATTAATAATTTTTTTAAATAAATTTATAAAATAATAAAAATAATCAAGAATAATACCATAAAATAATATATATTTTAATGAAAATTTCAATCTTAAATATAACTAAACAGTAATATCTGTTTTTTATTCATTAAAAATTGTTATGCAAGAAAATTTTTAATAACCATTTTTATCCAAAATATCAAATATTTTAATTTTTTTTTTCTATTTTTGATTTAATCTTTAAAAAAAATTTTCATTTTAGCAATTTTTTTTTATAATAAATTGTTTTTTTCTAAAATTAGCATAATAAACATTTTTTGGATTTTTCAATAAATTTGAATATAATATTCTTTTACTAATAAGTTTTAAAAGAAAATTGAATGATCATAAAATTGTATAGAGATCTTTCAAGTTTAATAAAAAAGTTAAATTAATAATTATAAATTTATATTGTGAATTTTTAAACATATTTGGAACAATACAAAATTTTTAGAATTTTATTTTACTCAGTGATAACATTTTCTGAAATTATGAAAATATTTTGTACGATAATTATATCTTGGTATACTTTTTCTATTTATTTTTTAATTAAAAAGTAATATGGCTTTACATAAAAAAAAAATTTTGTTCTTAAAAATTTCAAACATGTAATTTCTTTTATTTAATGTGATAGTTAATCTTATATATTAATATTAATAATATCATAAATCCAATTATTATTATATACTTTAGATTATGTTATTTTAAAAAAA
>NW_020171599.1:0-1854 GCF_001040885.1 Strongyloides ratti | reverse complement strand
AACACTTAATTTGAAAAAAAAATTTTGTGAAAAAATGACTGTTAGAAAAAGTTGAATTTCTTGATGATTTTTTTATCAATTGATCTAATTCTTTTATCATTGTTTTCCTGACAAGTCAATTATCAAATATCAATTACCTTTGAATAAAATTTATCACTTTTTTTGATAAGAATTATCATTTAAAATTTGTTTCTACTGAAACTGAAAAGTACCTATTTTTTCTACCGGAAAATTGAAAGAAAAACAAAAAAATAGAAACACACGTTTAAACACTTTGGTGGCAAAATTGGTGTCACAGATAAAATCAATGTAACTAATTGACATTTTTCAAAAGTGCCACAACTTTCTAAAAAAATTGAATAACCGAAATTTAATCTATATTTTTTTTCATTTTTTAGAACTGAAAATTCATGAAGATTTTAATTTAAATCCAATCGTCTTGCAGAAATATTTAATAAAGAAAGCAAAACTTCAAATGGATTTACTTCATCAACACTTTTTTTTTGTAAAAATTGACAATTTGAAAAAAATGTTTTTTCACCATTTCTAAATTTATATTATACATTTTTTCAAATACATTGTATATTTGGCCAAAATTGTTTTCTATTAGTTTTATTATTCGAAAAACTGTCGAGATCACTTATCGGCATCTTTTCCCACTAATAATAATTATTTTTATTATTTTTAAAATTTTTTTATTTTTCGTACAATTCTTGTTTATTATTAGTATTAACAATACATTGTGAATCCTTAAATAGGATATTTAGTATTTTCACAATTTAAGCTTCAACCATATCAACCTATCATATACTGTAGTCAAAAAAGTTGCTTTTTTGTTGATTCTTTCAAGTGCTAAGAATTGAATTTTTTTTTTTATTTATTTTTTTTTAAATTTATAAAATGCTTTTATTAATTTAAAAATGTTATTACTAAAAAGAATTGTTTATTGATAATAAAAATTGTCTGTTATTAAAAAAAATTTATTTGAAAAGAAGACGCAAAATTTAAGACTTTTAAAAAAATTTTGTTGACCGTCGTCAATTCGCTTTCAGTGTATAGCGGTGTTATTAGTATTATTATTTTCAGATTTCTGTGTTATTTTTACTATGTTAATTCGTTTGTTAAAAAATTAATTATCAATAATATTTTATGTTGGCTATTTTAGTAAAAAGTTTTCTATATGTAAATTTGTTAATATTTAATTTTTCTTCTATATTTATGATTAATGGTTAATTTTAGGATATGTATCTAAGGACAATTTTGTTTGTTTCTTGCCGCTTAATTAATGGTTGGTTTTTTCGTAATGTTGTTTTAGTAAGCAGTAAGTGTCTCGTATTACTGAATTGTTTATTTTTGCTATAATTGGTTGGCTTCTTTAATGTTTATTTTTAATTTCTTATTTACATTTTGGACAGATTCTTCCATTAGTTCTCCTAAGAAGCCAACTACTACCGGAAGAAACTCAGTTTTACGGTTAAATTTTTTTCTTAGATAGTCTGCTAAATTGTATCCTGTTAGTGACCCATCGTCAATAAATTCTATATTAGAGTTAGCACAATATGTAGTAAATTTCCACTTTTCCTGGTTAGTTATGTATCTATGTTAGCTATTGCGGTACTATTGGATTTTATGCCCTCTTTTTTTTAAATTTATATAACTTATTCAAAAATTAACTAAATTAAAAAATTTTTTAAAAAATGAATCCTCCCAAATGTTTCCAATAAAATTAAAAAAAAAAATTAAAATTAAAAAACTTTTATTTTTCATTTAAAAAGTCATTAAAGATAACAATGTCCTTTAAAATAGACTCAAATTGATTATCTTTATTTTTTTTCCTCCATGAAAATTCGTGCA
>NW_020171598.1:0-1956 GCF_001040885.1 Strongyloides ratti | reverse complement strand
ATAAATAATTTAGAAAATATAAATTACACATCATCAAAAGTTTTTTAATAAATTTTTAAAAAAAAGTAACTTTTAACAATTAAATTAAGTTAAGAAATTATTTTGTTTTTAAAAATTATGAAAAATTTATGTTCTTTAAATGATTTGATTATAAATAGTACTAGGTTGTATTTCTTTATACATTATTCTAAAATATCTTGACGGAGTCATACCACTTGTAGATATAAGTACATAATTATCTTCAGATATAAAAGTTCCGTTTCTTCCAAAATTACATAAAATTATTCCAGAAACAGATTTATCTTTTTCAAATCTTATATTAACATAACCATTAATACTATTTCAATTCATATCAGTAAAATGTTCAGTGCCATAGAAATAATAAGACAATTCAATTAGTGTTCCAGGTTTTGATGTGATATTATAATCACAAAAATTAGTTAATTTGATTTAAAATCTTTCGGATCTTTTACGTGTCAACAGATATGTAAAACGATATCCGGATGATAACTTTCTACTAAAAAATTGACAATATTTATTCAGTAAAATATTTTATGTACGTAGAAGCATTGAAATAAAATGAATTCAAAGTTATACTATTTTTGCATTGAAATGATTCATCAAAAATTTTGTACAAAAATGTATTTTTATTAAAGAAACAATATTCGGATTTAATAAATATGACGGTAATCGTAAATAATTTTTTCATTCTTGAATTTTTAATAGTTTTTTTATCTACAGAAAAATTTTATTCAGTCAAAGTTAAAACATTAGTTTTCAAATAAAAGAGATTATAGTTTTCTTCATCTTCCATATTTTTTTTAGCATATGGCAAAAACCTTGATTCTATATTATTTTTGTAAACTATAATGTAGTCATTTCTATCTGGTATGCTATGCTCAAAAATAAAACCAAGACCATATAATAACCATCTCAATAACTCAGTTGTTTTGACATCTTTATCTCTTAAATAAATAAATTGACATTCATCTGCGTTAAGTTTTTTACCAAGATAAGTTCCATAATCATCGTTACTTAATTATAAACAAAAACCTTTTTTTTTAATTTGATTATCCATTATTTGATGTTCTTTAAATGTAAAGCATGTTGTAGTATTAAATTTGTCAATTACATTGTACAAACGAGAAAATCTATTTATTGAATAACATATTTTATAATATATTATAGACTAATCCCATAAATTACTATTTTTATCAATGCTACACTTTTATTTCTAAAAGTAATGTTTTGAGATACAAATGTCAAAGATATAATTTGTTTTATAATTATGGATAAAATAAAATTAAAATAAACATTTATTTTATCAATAAATATACAAAGCTTACCTCAAAAGGTCTTACTGGAAATATATTAATTAATAAAATTTATATGTTGATTAATTTTTTTCTATCAATGATTAATATTACAAAAATAATAATCATAAAATCCATTATATTAAAAAATTTTTTTCATCTGTTTAAATTAAAATTATTATTTTAGACAATTTTGTTAACAAAAATTTGTTGTTTTTTATAAACATATTTATGAGAAAATATAGACAATTTTAATCATAAATTGAATAAAAAAAATTAATATTTAAATAATTAAATAATTGTTTTAAAAAATATTTAACTGATGATAATTTATTGTATTATAAAAAGATTATAATAATTGTGATTATTATAAAAATTTGTATAAATAATAAAAATAGTTAAAAAAAATATTTACAAATTTCATAAGACATTCTTAAATTATATAAAAATAATTATTTAGTCAAAATAATTTTATAATTATTTCAAATATTACTGTTTTTTTTTCTATTTAATTATTTTTGTTTATATATACGATTTCAATAAATTTAATAAATTTTAATACTTAAGATAACAGATGATTTTAATAAAAGTTTGTTAAATTATATTTTTTTTTATATAAATAATATGTTGAATATATTTTAAA
>NW_020171597.1:0-1960 GCF_001040885.1 Strongyloides ratti | reverse complement strand
CTTACACAATTATAATATCAAAATACAATAAAGATAAATTTAAACCATAGGCTTATAATATATATTATAAGGTTTTTGTCCTGGTAATAAATATTTTAATAAAATAAAAATACAAAATCCATTCAATTGAAAAAAAAGTGTAAGACCATTTTTTATTAAATAAAATTTTTACTGCTTTTTTATATTTTTTTAAAAATGGATTCTGACACGAACTTTCTAAAATAAAGTATTTACATCCAATTATTTTTAATGTCTATAACAATTAAATTATTAACATGTGACATTCAACAGAAAATAAATAAAGACTCTGAAGTACATTATACTAAAAGTTTTAAAATATTATAATTTTCATAAGTTACTATAAAAAAATTTTATATTTGTACGTATGCTATGTTTAATATATAATTTTGTTGGATACTGTTCGTTACAATTACAATATAATTTTCTTTTGATTTTATATATAATCTTCTTCCATATGGACAAAACAAAGTTCCACTAATAGAAAGATCATTTTTATATTTAATTTCAATGCTATTATCTTCATTACATTCTATCGGCCTTTGTACTATTGGAGTAATAAATTTTAATTCCATTGCAACTCTCACTTTTGGTTGTGCTTTTATAAAAAATGCACAATTTGGTCCCAACCTTAATTGTTTATCTTCTACGGAATATTTCGCTGTATATACATTTTGTTGTGTACATTGAATGTTATTTGGTCCAATATTTTCACATTGATTACCAATTAAATAGGGCAAACATTTACATGTTGTAGGATTTCTTGGATTTTGATATCCATAATTACGACAAACTGGATGCTGAAATCGTAAAAATGAACAATATTTACCATTTAAAAGCTTGGCATCGTTAAAAGTAAGATATTGAGATTTACCAATAAATGAGGACATTAATTTGTCTTTAGAATGTATAACTTTACATCTTCCTTTTGAATATTCATATGGATCAAAATGCATAATTGATCTGTAGTCATATTCTGTACCATATGTAGTTGTAAGTATTTGAAGTTTGTGATCAAAATATTTTCTAAAAATAGGATGTATATTTCTTGATGAAACAGATATATACTTATTTCTGTCTCTTCTATTATGTTCATAATCAACACCAAATGCACGTAATGTTTCTCGTATAATTTTTCCAATATTATGAACATTCAGTGGTAAAAAAATTTTATGAGGAATTTCTCTTCCTTTACCTAAATTTGTTTCAAAAAATCTACCAGGCATATATGCAAAAAGGGATTGTCTATATTCTTGCTTTTGTACAAATGTTAAACATGTTTCTTTTTTAATTCTATTAAGTGCCACTTTAACTTCTATATGGTTTAACTTAGGATCCACATAATACGTAATTTCTTTTTCTTTCCAAGCATATTGTGAATGTCTTAAGATTTCTCTTTTTTGTCTTTCATCATAATTGCTAATAAATGATATATTCTATATAAATTATAAAATTTTATTTTACTAAACTTACACTCACTGTAAAAATATGTGGAATTTTAAAAAATATTATTATTAAAATAAAAATTTTCATATTTTGTATGGAGCAAAATTATTTATGTTACTTATCAAAAAATTTTAAATTTTTTATTTATATTAAATTTATTCACTAAAAAGTAATATTAAAAAAAAANTATCAAAAAATTTTAAATTTTTTATTTATATTAAATTTATTCACTAAAAAGTAATATTAAAAAAAAAAAATTTAAAATTCAACAATTTTATTTAATAAATAATATTTTTAAATAGTAATATAATTTATTAAATGTACATTATTATAAAGTACAAATTGAGAATAATTTTTAACTTTAGTATATAAAAAGTTTTTATTAATTTAGTTAATAATTTAGCATTAAAATACGACGTTTCAGTAGAAGTATGATTTAGAAATATGGTACAACTAAATTAAATAAGTATAAAGATAGTTAAGATTAATAAAATAG
>NW_020171596.1:0-2031 GCF_001040885.1 Strongyloides ratti | reverse complement strand
AATAATATAAAAGTTAAACAGTAAAATTATATTATTCAATAAATATTAATTTAATTTTAGATTATTAATTTTCAAAATGATTAGAAAAAAAATTTTTGATTTTATTATAATACATCTAGCACTTTAATAAATTAAAATGCATTTTCATTTTTTAATTTATAAGCACTGCCAACTATGTAATAAGAAGTTAAATTGCAAAATATAAAATATAAGAAAAAATGATTTTGATTCAAAATTTTTAAAAAAATCATTAATAATAATTTTTTATTAAAATAAAATTAATAATGTTTTATATATAAAAAAAAATTAGTAATAAAAAAACATTAAAAAATAACTTTCAATGTTTGAAAAGTTTAAGCTAAAAAAATTAAATTATTAATAATAAGTTGTTTATAAGAAAATATTTTACAAATACTATCTTTTACTTATTATTTTCATTTTTTAACTTATCTTTAAAATTAATGTTTTTTGACTACAACGTACAAAATATTAAAAAGTTTTTGAAATAATTAAAAATTTTAAAATTATATAAATTTCCTTATACAATAACCCTAATCTTGATAATATTTTAATTTAATAGACTGTTTATCTTAACTTTATTTTTTTTTAGCTATAATTAGTAAGAAATTTAAATAGATATGGAAAATTAACAGTTTTGTGATATTAAAAAATCTATACATCTATGTAATATTGAAAATTTGTAATATGCTAATAATTTTTAAAAATAATTTATTGCATTATACAATTTTGAGCTATCTTTGAATAAGTAAATATTAAAAATAATTTCATTTAACAGGCAAAATTTAAAAAATATTATAAAATGGTGTTAATGCAAGGTAAATAAATTTTAATATAAAAACAAGAGTAAAATTGAATATTATACAAAAAAAAATCATTTTTAATAATGAAATTGTCTAATTTTTTAATATTTATAATTAATTTTGTAACATATTGGAGAGGAAATGGAATAAATACATATTTTGGAGAAATTGTAGGACAGAACATTGTAAGTTATTATTATTAGATTATATAGTAATTTTTTACAGACAGTTTTAGATGAAGAAATAACCGAATATTTAGGAATCCCATATGCACAACAACCAACCCATTTTTGGAGATTCCAACCGCCACATGAATTAGAAAAAAATCGTTTTAATGTAACGTATAATGCAGTTCATAAAGGTGAAGGATGTCCACAAAATATTAGAGTTATGGGTTTTGAAGGATATGATGCATCAAATCCAAAAAATGGAACTGATGAAAGCTGTCTTAATTTAAATATGTGGGTTCCAAATAATGAAGAAAAAATGCCAGTTATAGTTTTTTTCCATGGTGGAAGTTGGACAGTAAGAACTGGTAGTGCTGATAAATTTAATGGATCTGTTCTTGCTTTAAAAACAAAATCAATAGTTGTAGTACCTAACTTTAGACTTGGATTTTTTGGTTTTGCTTATTTAAGTGGTGAAGATGGAATACCTGGCAACATGGGATTATTAGATCAACAAATGGTGTTAAGATGGATTAATAGAACTATTGAAAATTTTAATGGTGATAAAAATGAAGTAACTATTTTTGGAACAAGTTCTGGAGCGTCTTCAGTAGCAGCTCATTTATTTTCAAACAATAGTAAACCACTTTTCAAAAGAGGAATAATGAGTTCTGGTACTATAACACATTTTATGAGTACAGTTTCAACCAAAATAGCTGAAGCAAATACTAAAACTGTTTCAAAAAAAGTAGGATGTATTAAAGAAGAAAGTGGAGAGACTTTAAACAACAAAGAAGTTTTGGAATGTTTACGTAATAAAACTGTAGAAGATTTGCTAAAGGCTACTATAAATGTTAGTGCTCCAGGTCAAATGCCAACTCCATTTCCTTTTATGCCTATTGATAACGATACAGTATTTTTCAACGGAAGTATCAAAGATATTTTTAAAAATCAATTGTTTAATAAAGAAGTTGATTTAATGCTTGGAAGAACAGCAGATGAAGCAACATTTTTTATGGCAACTGGCTTTACAAATAATAGCA
>NW_020171595.1:0-2061 GCF_001040885.1 Strongyloides ratti | reverse complement strand
ATAAAAACTAGAAGCGATAGAAGCTTCAAGGGCAGATTCTAGAGGTCTATCTTTTTTGAAAAATTTCTTCTTTAAGAATGATTCAAATTTTTAAAAAAATGAAGATATGTGAGGGCAAGGTTAGGGGTATATCTTGGGTAAAAGAGGATTTTTTATATTTCAAATCCTTTAGTTTTTGGAGCATGGTTTCCAAAATCTATGAGTGATAATTTTTTGTAAAAATCAATTAGCTATTTTTTTTTACTAAAAAGATTTTCTCTATAACTACTTTTATTAAAACTTATAATTGTACACAATTGGATTTAATATTCATAGTTTCAACAGGTTTTACTAAATTTCATAGATCCTTAGTGCACAATTTTTTTCAAAAAATTTCAAAATACTACCATATTCTTGTTTTAAATTTATTGTAGTTTTAAGACATAATTTTTATGAAACTATTATGAAAAAGTGGATACTATTGCTGCATAGAATCCAATTCTTATCATATGTTATGTTTCCTTTAAAAAATGAGTCATTTTCATCCTCAAAAGTTGAAAAAACAGACATCAATACGATGATTTGTTTGATTTAAGTTCAACCTTGGCGATAACCTTTGATATTTTTTTTTTAAGTATCTATTTTGCTACAAATGGTTAGAAACTTTAGTTTCTAAAACTAATGAATCTTCATATGTCTTTCTGACTATTTGTAAAAAATATACTTTAAAATCATACTTCAAGATGCTTTTATGGAAGAATAAAATTTTTCTTCACGCTGCGCATTCTCAAACTTCTCATTTCCCACCCTGAAACTTTTAAAAAATTTTTTTTTAGTAAAACCATTGACACGATTCATTTCAAAAATATTATCAAGAATTTTTTCTATTTTTGTTTCATTTGTCCTTTTTTAACTTCAAAAAGGAAAATGTTGGGAAATCGATGCTTTGAAAGCATTGCAAAAATTAAAATAAAAAATAATTAAACTTTCTATTTTGGCATAATTTTTTGGTCAAATTTTAGGGGAGATTCATAGGAATCTAGCAAATGTTTTAGAATTTTTCAAACATAGCTACTTATTAATTAAAGCTAGCTGCAAGCGTCGCGCATGAAAGTGTGAAACGATAAAATATTTAAAAGAAATAATATGTGTATGATTTTATTAATAGTGACAATAGAAAATATCTTTGATTCAAGTAATAAGATAACTTCTAGTGGTAATGATTTTAAAGTTGAAGGTAATTTGATGGAATTTAGAATAATATTAAATGTAAGGCATTATAAGTGATGGACTTTGTATATCTATTTTTTAAAGTATAATAATTTCTAATTAATTGGTATGAAAATTATTTTTAATAATTATTAATAATAAAAAATAACCAAAAAAAAAGTGTGATTTATTTTTATATGTATTATTATATCTATTATGATATTATATAAATATGATAATTAAAATTTTATTATTTATTGAAAAGAAATATAATAATATTATAATGATAAAAAAATAAAACTTTATTTAATTTTATATCTCATATCTTTAGTTACTTTTTTTTTAAAATATTTATTTTAAATAAAGAAGTTGTTTTTTTTTAAAGTTATTATAATTATTATAAATAAAAATGTATTTAAAATAGAAAAAATGTGTTATTATAAAGTTTATTATTATATATTCGCATGACAAAACAAATAATTATATTTATATTATAATATATATAAAAAGAAGTAGTAGAAAATTAAATTTTAGCAATAACTTAATTTTTCTCCATCAAAGACAATTTGTGTCAATTCCATAAATTGGTCATATAATTTTCGATCAACAAATTTAATGTCATCTTCAAAATGTTGATAAAGAATACATAAAGCCAGGAAAAATTGACTTATAGTTTGGACTCCTTTATAACGATGTTGCCTAATGAAATCCAAACTTTTGAAGGGATCAAAAGGGTTTTCCTTGTCGATTGTATCAATCATATGGATAATCATTGCAAGTGTACCAGATCTTCCAACACCTGAACTACACTGTATTACCAAATAGTCATTTTTACATATTTCAACAGCTCTTTTATATAATCCATATAGTGTT
>NW_020171594.1:932-2063 GCF_001040885.1 Strongyloides ratti | reverse complement strand
TACTATTGAAGAATATATAACAAAAAAGAATTTTAAAAGATCTATAGACCAAATAAATAATTTTGTACAAAATTTTCCAGAAACATCTGATTCAACAATAAATAGTAGAAAAAAAAGAAAAATTATAACAACTACAAATTCTAAATGGCTATTAACAATAGATTATTACTCCGAGTCACCTATAAATTCTTATGCCATTAACGATGTAGTAAAACTTATTGAAAAAGAAACTTGTTTTAAATTTCGAAAAAGAAGAACTACTTTTTTTCATTCACCAGGTATTTATTTTAAATATACAGGAAAATGTTCAAGTGCTATAGGAAACATCCATAAAGTCATATGGCAAAAAATAGAAATTGGAGAAAGATGTAATAATTTTGTAGGAATTTTTCATGAAACTTTACATGCATTAGGATTATATCATGAACAATGTCGATTTGATAGAGATTTTTTTGTAAAAATATACAAAGAAAAAATGTTACAAAATGAGACTGCAAGTTGTAAAAAACATACTGCATTTGAAGGTTTTCATTATCATATATCATATGATTATGGATCAATAATGCATTCTGCTGTAAATGCATTTGCTATAGGTAATTTAAAAACAATAATACCAACTGATTCTTTATATGAAAGAACTATGGGACAAACTAAAAGACTTTCTTTTAATGATGTTAAAGTTTTAAATTTGCACTATTGTGTTCATCCTAATTGTCCATTTAAAAGACTTTGTTATAACTATGGATACCAAGATCCTCACAATTGCAATTTGTGTAAATGCATTGATGGATTTATTGGTTCACGATGTGAGCAGTTTAATATGAGACAAATAAAATGTTCGAAAACTTTAATACTTCCAGATCGTAAGCCTAGATTATTATATTTAAATGGAAAAAGAAAATGTGTTATACATTTGGTAGTGAACAAAACTAGTAAAATTAAATTTAATATTGTAAAAGTGCATATGCTTCCCAATACTTATCCAACTTGTCAATATGACAACACTATAGAAGTAAAATATTGGATGGATAAATCTGTAACAGGAGCAAGATTTTGTCTTCAAACAAAAAATAAGTTAATTTTGTCACATAACAATCATATAATTTTTCATTACAGAAGTCTAGAAGTAAC
>NW_020171594.1:0-533 GCF_001040885.1 Strongyloides ratti | reverse complement strand
AAAAAGAATATATCAAAATATAATTTATATTTAAATTAATAATCAAAAAATGATTTTATTTTTAATTATTTACATAACAAAAATTTAAATTTTTTAATATATTGTATAAAACAATTTTTAAAAAAAAATTGAAATAGTTATATTATATTATAATATTTCTTTATAATAACAAATGTATTATTGATGTTCACATGATAGGTAAAAAAAAATTACGAAATCTGCATTACTTTTTTATTATTAAAGTTTAATCAAACCAATTAATTCAAAAATTAAAACATAAAATGATTATCAGTTCNNNNTTAAATGAACTACAGAAATTTATACTATTAAGTAAAAAATATATAGTCATATGTATACGATTTAAACAATTGTAATTTGATTAGCAATATTAATTATATAATTAAATATTGAACATTCATTAAAATTAATAAATCTCATTTGAGTTCAAATATAAAAATTTATATTTAAATACTAAAAAGAATATATCAAAATATAATTTATATTTAAATTAATAATCAAAAAATGATTTTATT
>NW_020171593.1:1778-2071 GCF_001040885.1 Strongyloides ratti | reverse complement strand
ATTTTACTATTGAAGAATATATAACAAAAAAGAATTTTAAAAGATCTATAGACCAAATAAATAATTTTGTACTAAATTTTCCAGAAATATCTGATTCAAAAATAAATAGTAGAAAAAAAAGAAAAATTATAACAAATACAAGAATTAAATGGCCATTAAAAATACAATATTACTACACGTTTCCTATAAAATTTGAAGTCATGAAAAATGTAATAAAAATTATTGAAAAAGAAACTTGTTTTAAATTTCGAAAAAGAAGAGATGGTTTTTTTTATTCACCAGGTATTCATTAT
>NW_020171593.1:0-1605 GCF_001040885.1 Strongyloides ratti | reverse complement strand
AAACAATAATACCAACTGATCCTTTATATGAAGGAACTATGGGACAAACTCAAAGACTTTCTTTTAATGATATTAAAATTTTAAATTTACACTATTGTGTTCATTCTAATTGTCCATTTAAAAGACTTTGTTATAACTATGGATACCAAGATCCTCACAATTGCAATTTGTGTAAATGTATTGATGGATTTATTGGTTCACGATGTGAGCAGTTTAATATGAGACAAATAGGATGTTCGAAAACTTTAATACTTCCAGATCGTAAGCCTAGAACATTATTTTTAAATGGAAAAAAAAACTGTGCTGTACATTTTGTAGTAAACAAAACTAGTAGAATTAGATTTGATATTGTAAAAGTGAGTATGTTTCCCAATACTTATCCAACTTGTCAATATGACAACACTATAGAAGTAAAATATTGGATGGATAAATCTGTAACAGGGGCAAGATTTTGTCTTCAAACAGAAAATAAGTTAATTTTGTCACATAACAATCATATAATTTTTCATTACAGAAGTCTAGAAGTAACCAATTTTGCTCACATATATTATAGTGAAGTATAATAATTCAATGTAAGAAAATAAAAAGAACAATAATAAAATATTATTGCTGGTAAAAATTTAAAAAATATATTCTTTTTATAGTAATCCGTTCATAGATTATACTTTAAAATGTATATTGACTAATTAAAAATTGTACTAAAATTTCAAAAAGTAAAAAAAAGTAAAGTTTTTAAATGAACTACAGAAATTTATACTATTAAGTAAAAAATATATAGTCATATGTATACGATTTAAACAATTGTACTTTTGATTAGCAATATTAATTATATAATTAAATATTGAACATTCATTAAAATTAATAAATCTCATTTAAGTACAAATATAAAAAATTATATTTAAATACTAAAAAGAATATATCAAAATATAATTTATATTTAAATTAATAATCAAAAAATGATTTTATTTTTAATTATTCATAACAAAAATTTAAATTTTTTAATATATTGTATAAAACAATTTTTAAAAAAAAATTGAAATAGTTATAATATATTATAATATTTCTTTATAATAACAAATGTATTATTGATGTTCACATGATAGGTAAAAAAAAATTACAAAATCTGCATTACTTTTTTATTATTAAAGTTTAATCAAACCAATTAATTCAAAAATTAAAACATAAAATGATTATCAGTTCAATTATTATTTTTTTATTTTAACAGCAGCAAAAAATAAAAAGAAAAACTTTTATTCATTATTTAATGTAGCATTTCTCAACCAACTTAACAAAAAAGTTTTTTTTTTATATTTAATTCTCTTAAGTTAATGCAAAACTTTATAAAATTATTAAACATTATTATTACTTTCAATAAAATATTATGAAAGTGCTAAATTTAATATATTAAATGTATAAAAAAATTATTATTTTATTAAATGTTATTAGTTTTATTTTTTGGAGTTTTGTAAGTTTATTATAAATTTTAATTTTAGTATAAAAAATTATAATTATATTTAATTTTTATAAATTAAAAAAAATAAAAGAATAAAACATAAAATTTTATTTGATTTAAAATATAAATGGTATATGCCTATACTTTATTTA
>NW_020171592.1:0-2073 GCF_001040885.1 Strongyloides ratti | reverse complement strand
GTGTAATGTAATAATATATTAATGGACATACATACATACACCTATATAAATTATATTTAGAAATAATTTTAGCCTTTTTAGTAACCCAAAAGGTATAGGTGAAAATGTAATGTAATAATATTATAATAAACATAAATATATATATATTTAGTAGATATTTATTATTATAAATATTATAAAGATTATTTTGTTTTTTTTTAATTCAGTATTAATTTTAAATAAACTTTTTTTTCAATATGGCAATAGAAAAATATTTTTTAAAATTTATTCCCTAGAATCTCGCTCAATTTTTAACTCATTAATACTCATAAAATGTTGATTTTCAAATAGAGTTTCTTATACTCAAAATTCATTATTTTGAAGATTTAGAAGTCTAACAATGAAACCATTGTAATCTACATGAAAAATTAATCTAGAATCAACTTTTTTATTTTAATATATTTAAAGTTATTGATACATAACTGAATCTTCAATATAAGTTTCAGAAGCCTTTTAAAATTATTAATTCATTATAACTCAAAAAGTATCAATTGTAAGATAGGGTTTCTGGTACTCAAACTTCTGCTTTTTTGAAGATCTATCTACTGAAAGTGGTTTCATAATAAAATATTCATCAATGTTCATTTTGATATGTAACAGAATGTGATTAGTGTATAATAATACACACAAAAAAAAACGCTCAATTTTGATCCTCTTAGATCAATTTAGTACATGCAAAAAATCATTTTCAGTCCTAGTCATTTTATGAATATTCATATTTTGAATTCAAAAATTCGTCTATTAAAATGTGTTTTTTTCGTTAAAAGATGCGACGTTTTTCTATATGCAAATATAAAAAAGGATGTTATATTTTTCAAGTATTAAATAAAAATTTTTATTATTTTTTAGCAATTTTAATAAAATAGTTAAAAAATTCTATTTAAGTTTTTCTAAAATTATTATAATTAACTATTTTATTAATTACGCTAAATCAAAACTTTTTGTTTCTATTATTCTTTAAAAATAATTATACTATAAATTAACATCACTTAAAAAAATGTTTTACTGGGAGTAAGATTAGAAATCATATTTCAAATGATTATTAAACGTATATAAAAGTTTATGAAACCAAATAAATATTATTTTATGTATTTTAATTATATCTTCTTAACTTTAAGTAATACTATATTTTATATATTTAATTGGCTAATTATAAAAGTTGTACAAATTTGTTTTAATAAAAATTTCAATATATAAAATATTTTTTTTTACCATATGCTAATAAAAAAAAATATTACTCAAAGAAAGTATTATATATTTTAAAGAGAATAAAGTGTGCAATTTTTTTCATCGCTTTGCGAAATTTATTGTTGTACATTTTGTTAATTAGTAAAAAATTTGAATAATTTTTTCGATCTCATTTTGCATGTACTAGATTGATCTTAGAGAATCGAAAATGAGCGTTTTTTTTTTTTGTGTGTAATTAATTTTATTTTTAAATAGTAAACATTTTTATTTTTTTGAAGCATATAATAATTATTAAATATATGTTTATATTTTAACTATCATATATTAATTGTTATTTTATAATTTTAATAGTTTAACTTTAATTAAAAATTTAAATAAACTCTATTTTAAAATATTCATAATGACTTAAAATATTCAACTATATTAATAAAATTAATGTATCTGCATACAACTATATCGTAACCACGATTTTAATAAAAGTTTTTAAATATAAATTAAAAAAATTAACTTAAATGAATTAAAAAAGTTTTTTTTTTTTATGAAATTATAGAAATAATATATTATTGCACAAATTTTTTTACATTTTAAATAGACTATTTATATATTTTATTAACTTTTCAAATTATCATTATTTCCATGACCAAAAGTAGTTCTTTTTTAGAAACAAAAATTGTTTATTATAGATAACTATTTTATTGAAATAAATATATATTATATAACAATTATATATACACTTTTATATAAAATATCGTATTCCTATCTACATAAATAAAAAAAATTTTCCTGTTTTTAACTAAGATGAAATTCAAGTGCATTTAATAGAATATATTTCTGAATGTCAAATAT
>NW_020171591.1:0-2174 GCF_001040885.1 Strongyloides ratti | reverse complement strand
TTCTTACATTTACATTCTCATGCCAAATGATTTATGAAGAATAACATTAACAAACATTTCTTTTTCTATTCCTCCAAGCTATAAAATACTCAAACAATTCTTCACACTACCATTATCAATATACATTTTCAATAGTGAATTGTTTTTTAATAAAAAGAATAATTAGAATAAATATTATCTATCAAACCATTCATAAATATATTATATCAAGAATATTATCTGAAACTTTAAAAAGTTGTTACAATTCTTTAATTACAAAAGATATCATCTAACATTGAACTCTGGGAGTAACGATAAAACAATTTTTACCTATATATCAAACTTCAAGTATGAAAGAATTATCAGGAAATTAAATTATTTAAATTAAACATATTCTTCATTATTTTTAATTAAACATTAATTACTTTTTAAATTTTAATAAAACTTTTATTAATAATAATTTTTTATATTCTCATTGTTTTTTTTCAAATAAATTTCTTTTCTATTTTTTAAAAAGTTCTATCACTTCTTTACCAGTTTTAATATATCAATTATTTTATCAATTGAATACATAACAAAATTTATGTACAATAAATAAATTTTAATAAATATATTTAACAATATATATAAAATATTACCACTCAAATTTTTCTTTATAATTGGAGCACATCTTCCAAGCTTATTACATATAATATTACTTGGTTATGAATTCATTTCATTATCAGACACATTATATTCAAAATTTTACACCAAACGTTTTATTAGTATAATTTGATAATATTTAAATATTAATATTATATTACGATTATTTTTTGTAATAATTTAAATTAATTGAATATAACATTCAAATTTTTATCTTTGAAATAATATTTTATAATGTTGCATTTTTAACCAAATAACAAACTACAATGTTCCTGGTTTTACATCACTTCACAATTACATGGCTGCTGCTTCAAATCATCACTTACTGCAAAGGAACTATTCCTTCAGCTTTGTTTCCTTCAGTTTCTAAGAATATCAATGAAAGTACCTTTCCAGTGGCTATGAAAATTAAATCTACGTCAGATTTAATCCTTGTCAAATGTCCAGACAAATATTACAAGCATTCAAATATTAAAGATTCTTTTAACATGGATGGTTTGTTAGAATTTTCAAAATTAACTTTTCGTACTAATAGCAAAATTTTTGCTTGGACACCTTCTGTATACAATAATATAAATAGAGATAATATAGTAACTTGTGGAATAGCTGGTATAATAAATTTTAACAATAAATCAATAAATTATGATTGGAAGATGAAATACAATTGGCAGTCTAAACCAAAATCATTTGAAATAGCAAAGAGAGAGAAAATATCAAAGACACTTCCTTCATCTAATAAATGTGGTGATGATCCGTCTAATGTTGTCAAATTTACCAGAGATAAACAAGGCAATTTGAAACGAGTCAGTATAAATAATGGTGAATTAAAAGAAGAAGATGAAATACCTCATGCCAATAAATTATATTACTATTTTGATGTTCCTGATGATAATTCTATTCTGGAATATGTGCCTCCGTGTCAAATTGTTAGAGCAGTTAACGATAAACCAGAAATCAAAATTAATGGCCAAGAACATCCAGTATCTCCAAATAATAACAAAATTTATGTTGTTAAACGAGAAACCATGACAGAAGTATTCAATATAAAACTTGAGTTGCTGTCTCCAGATACTCCTGATTTCTATAAAGGTGAAAAAATTTTAATGAAAGAAATGAGATATGCAGAGTCAAGTATTGCAGACATACCAAATACTGATGAAATGATAATGGACAGTTTTACACTACATCAATTTAAAATACTGAAGTTTAGTTACAACTATCCAACAATTGAAAATGATAACGTTGTAGAAAAAATATATTATTTTGGACCAATGAAAGATGATTATAACTTTCCAAATCAGGACATATTATATCTGGCAAATGAAACGTCTATTCAACCAAATTGTACCATTAATGGAATCACATATGGATATTTTGACTCTCTCACTTATGAAAATAAAACTATTAAATTAAATGATTTTAATAATAATGAAAAGGATAATTTTAAACGTTCTGGAGATTATATTATTTTAAAAAATAATAAAACCAACATGATATCTTTAATGTGCCGTTATATTACTCCAACTGGAACTGTTACATTAACTCAAACATTT
>NW_020171590.1:0-2199 GCF_001040885.1 Strongyloides ratti | reverse complement strand
TATTTTTTTTATCATATTTATTATCATTTTTAGAACACTTCAACCTCTCTGGATGCTGTGGATGGAATGGGACTTCAACAAAGATATGTTTATATTATTTTTTTTTATCATTAATTATTATCACAAGCAAGCGCGTGCTTCGCACACGCTTGCCTACAGGGCAGGTCTTTTGTGTAAGCTATAGATTTTTTCATTTTATCGGTGATTTAAAGCATGTATTTCAGACGCTCAAATTTTAAAAATTTTTTAAATAATGTGATCTATTGTATCATAAAAAATATTTTTTGATTATTTCCTTATTTTTCAACATTTTTTTATTTTTTTAAAATTTTTCTATATGCAAATTGATAAAATAATTATAAGAATAAATAATTAAATCTTTAAATTTATACATTGACATTTTTTCTTTACAGCTATAGCTAAAAAAAACAATTAGTGTAAAAAATCATTTATTTTTTTAATTTATTATTATTATAAATGTAAAATTATAAAATATATAAAAGTTAAAAAAAATTAACGTAAATTGTTACATTATCATTATAAATTGGTATATATCTTTTTTTTATGCTGATATTTGTGTTGAATAACACTTTTTAAAACTTTGATTATCCTAAGAGGAAAAAATTGTTAGAAATTTTTTACACGTTTTCGCGCATAACTCAAGAACGAAAAAGGATAAAAATATGATCTAGTGGCCAAAATGTAGAGAATAAAAATCCCCCGAGACGTTTTTTTTATTTTTCCAAAAAATTCATTTTTTCAAGAATTATAGCGTTTTGAAAATTTTTGATTTTTTTACCTAACTTTAAACCATCATATCTCACTTAAAAATTCATCTTTTCGAAAAAATATGGTCGGAAACGTTTTCTACGACCTTTTTTTTACCTTTATGTCAAATTTTGCTAAAACAACTCTTGAAACTTAAACGTTGCAGCAAATGAAACATTTGCAGCTTTTGCTACAATATCTATATGAAGACGCAATTTTTTTTTAAAATTATTGAACTTTTTGTGATCAGCGCATTTTTTTACCCTAGGATAAATTAAAAAATATTAAAAATTCTAAAAAAATTTTTCCTATTTAATTCTCGCTTATATATATTTAGGATTAGGATTAGGATATTTCTAATATAACACTGTTATATTATTTTATGAAAAAAAAAGTTTAATTTTAAGTTAATAATATATTGTAAAAAATTTGAAATTTTGTAATTTATATAATTTTTAAAAATTATTTAGGATTAATTCAACATACATCGTTAATATTAAAAATACTATGTTACAAGGTGTAATTTTTAATAGTCAAAATGTTACATCAATTTAATATTATCAAATATATTTATTGCTAAAAAAATATGATAAACACTATAGTTAATATTTTAATTCCAATTTTTTACAAACAAAATAAAAGATTAATTTGATAATAAATAAAATTGTTTTATTTATTCATACTTTGATTTTTTTTAATAAATATCAAAAGTAATATTTTTTAATGTAAAGTTTTTTGTTATTACATAATTGAAATTTATAATAACCTTTTTATTTATTATGACTATATATTAAAAAAAATAAAGTTTTAAAAATTAAAAAATTGTTTTTTGACAATTTTTAAAAAACTTATTTTATTTTTTCTTTCTTTTTTATATTAATTAAATATATTATAATATATATTTTCTATGAAAATTTAAAAAGAATTTAAAATTTTTAGCATAATTAATATATTTTTTATTTTAATTAAACATTACTTTAAATTTGGCATAACATGTTATATTGATAATATATTGAAACAAACAAGAATATTTTTGTGTTTTTTTTCTTTATAAATATCACTCTATATTTAAACTAGAATCAACTTTTTTATTTTAAAATATTTAACGTTATTGATACATTACAGAGCCTTCAAAAAAAGTACCAGAAACCCCTTAAAATTTTTAACTCATTATAACTCAAAAAGTATTAATTGTAAGATAGGGTTTCTGGTACTCAAACTTCCGCATTTTTGAAGATCTATCTACTGAAAGTGGTTTCATGATAAAATATTCAACCATGTTCATTTTGATACTTTACATAATGTGATTAGTGTATAATAATACAGGGAACTTTTTAGGGTAAAATATGTGTTGCTGAAACCATATTTTACCCTAAAAAGGCTTCTGAAACTTATATTGAAGATTCAGTTATGTATCAATGACTTTAAATA
>NW_020171589.1:0-2302 GCF_001040885.1 Strongyloides ratti | reverse complement strand
AGAATGAAAAAAATATTTCAAATTTTGGTGATGATGGTGCAACAGTATTTTGTAATAAAAAATATATTTAATGTATGAAAAATACTTTTATTAGGAAATAAATGATCGTTGTGAAAAAATTGTGGCACATTTTATTAAAAATTTTAAAAAAACNNNNAAAAAAATTTTTTTTATTAGAAAAAATATTTAGGCTATATTGTTGGATGTTGTAGTGTATTTAAAAAATGTGAACAGAATGAAAAAAATATTTCAAATTTTGGTGATGATGGTGCAACAGTATTTTGTAATAAAAAATATATTTAATGTATGAAAAATACTTTTTATTAGGAAATAAATGATCGTTGTGAAAAAATTGTGGCACATTTTATTAAAAATTTTAAAAAAACCAGCTACCTACTTATTTTATATAAACTTTTTTTAGCTAGTGTATCTTAAAAGTTTAATCTTACCTATCTATATAAATTTTCAATAAAATATATAAGATTATTCAAAAAAAATTTCAAACATTTTAATTAAATTATATAACTTTAATTTTTTTAACTTACTGTTTCTTATTATTTTTTGTTTTTATAATACAACTGATGTAAATTTTTTTTAAATGTTTTTTAATTTAGGTATTCAAAAATTACCATTTAGAAAAATATTTATTATCAATAATTACAATGTCATATTTTAATACTTTTAAAAGAATAAAATTTACAAAAGTAATTTTTTTTTAAATTCAACTACATATATTTGAAAAATAAATAAATTCTTTTTTTTATACAAAAAATCATTTAAAATTTATCATTTTTTTAAAAATTATTATTTTCACAAAAAATGAATGTATTTGTATAACATTTTTTTTTAAATTCTTTAAATATAACTTACTCAAAAAAATTTGAAAGTTATATATTAATAGCATGAAAATATAAATAAAAGATATCTGAATACAAACTTTCTACTCTCTAAAATGGTACATTTTTCAAGAAATATTTAAATGCAAATAAACTTAATATATATGTAAATAACATAATAAATTATTTTTATTATTTGTACAATTTAAAATAAAGCAAGTTTTGAAATCACATAAAAAGTTTAAAAAAAAATATTGTACTTTATTTTGAGTATTTAACTAGTCAATTTATCATTAATTTATTAATGAAATATATAGAAAAATTAATTTATAATAAATATTTTAATATATTTATTCATTTAAAAGATATATTAATTAAAATGATTTATTTACAAAATAAAATTTAAAAATTTTTTTAATATTAGCAGAAAAAATATTCAAAATAAATATACAAATTTATGCTTTATACTTCAAATTTTTGTCACAGGTAAAAATGGATAATATGATCTATGTTATATAGATAGTAAAAAATGAGTTATATATAAATATACAACAAACAATAAAATACATTTAATAACATATATTAAATAAAAATTAATAATCCTTTTATTGTCATTTGGCAAGTTGTTTTATCAAATTTTAAAAAGATACATTATATTAATGAAAGTATTGAATTATAAAAATCCATACGATATTTAATATATAATAGAATGTTTAATTTTTTATTATAATATTATATATTAAGAAAAAATTTTTTTAGAAGTTAAACTTAATACTATATATTTTGCATTAATTTCATTTAATACTTTTTTAATATGCCATATTTTAAAAAAGAATATTATATATAAAAAGATATATTAAAGGAATAAAATTTTATTATATCAATATACTAAACGGTTTTATAGGTAAAAATTGTGAATAAAAAGCATTTAAAATAAAATAAAAACATGTAAAAAATCAAAATTATATATTTATAAAATTTTAATTTTAAGAATTATAATTAAGAAAAAATAATAATAATTTTAATATAAACAAGAATGACTTTTTTTTACCATTTAAAGTAACTACTTTCTTCCATATGATTTAGGATCAGAAGGGTCTTTATATTTTTTTGTTACAGGTTCTAATTTACTCCTTTGATTAATATTATATATTTTTTCAGCAAGCTCTATTGTAGCACCAAAAGGTAAACCACGTTTTCTTTTTACATTAAGATCTTTGAAATTAAAACGGGATAAAAAACTTTCTCCCAATTGAATAAATAATAAATAAATAAATAGAAATAATACAATAATTTTATTGGTTTTAATGAAAATCATATTAAGCTTAGAAAATATTTATTAACTTTGATAAAATTATAGTTAAATCGTTTTTATACTACTTTAAAAGACTACTAATTAAACTAACATCAAATGATATTGAATTAAAAATAGATGTTTAGTTTACATAACAATACTTCCTGTTTTA
>NW_020171588.1:0-2394 GCF_001040885.1 Strongyloides ratti | reverse complement strand
TGGTTTCATTGTTAGACTTCTAAATCTTCATTTTCCTATGGTTTCAGCAACACATATTTTACCCTAAAAAGGCTTCTGAAACTTATATTGAAGATTCAGTTATGTATCAATAACTTTAAATATATTAAAATAAAAAAGTTGATTCTAGATTAATTTTTCATGTAGATTACAATGGTTTCATTGTTAGACTTCTAAATCTTCATTTTCCTATGGTTTCAGCAACATATATTTTACCCTAAAAAGTTGCCTGTATTATTATACACTAATCACATTCTGTAAAGTATCAAAATGAACATGGATGAATATTTTGTCATGAAACCACTTTCAGTAGATAGATCTTCAAAAAAGCGGAAGTTTGAGTACCAGAAACCCTATCTTACAATTAATACTTTTTGAGTTATAATGAGTTAAAAATTTTGAGGGGATTCTGGTACTTTTTTAAAAACTCAGTTATGTATCAATAACTTTAAATATTAGGTTGTCCCATATTAAATGCAGTTTTTTTTGCTAAATTTTTAAATGCGCATAGCTTAGTGGAAAATTAATATTTTTTCTTCTAAAACAGTCATTAGATTCACCACATTGTTTTCTAATGCATAACTAGCTTTTCAAACGTTTAGAATAAAAACTAGAAGCGATAGAAGCTTCAAGAGCAGATTCTAGGGGTCTATCTTTTTTGAAAAATTTCTTCTTTAAGAATGATTTAAATTTTTAAAAAAATGAAGATATGTGAGGGCAAGGTTAGGGGTATATCTTGGGTAAAAGAGGATTTTTTATATTTCAAATCCTTTAGTTTTTGGAGCATGGTTTCCAAAATCTCTGAGTGATAATTTTTTGTAAAAATCAATTAGCTGATTTTTTGCTAAAAAGATTTTCCCTAGAACTACTTTTATTAAAACTTTTTAAATTGTACACAATTGGATTCAATATTCATAGTTTTAACAGGTTTTACTAAATTTCATAGATCCTTAGTGCACAATTTTTTCCAAAAAATTTCAAAATACTACCATATTCTTGTTTTAAATTTATTGTAGTTTTAAGACATAATTTTTATGAAACTATTATGAAAAAGTGGATACTATTGCTGCATAGAATCCAATTCTTATCATATGTTATGTTTCCTTTAAAAAATGAGTCATTTTCATTTTCAAAATTTGAAAAAAACAGACATCAATACGATGATTTGTTTGCTTTAATTTCAACCTTGGCGATAACCTTTGATATTTCTTTTTTAAGTATCTATTTTGCTACAAATGATTAGAAACTTTAGATTCTAAAACTAATGAATTTTCATATGTCTTTCTGACTATTTGTAAAAAATATACTTTAAAATCATACTTCAAGATGCTTTATGGAAGAATAAAATTTTTCTTCACGCTGCGTATTCTCAAACTTCTCATTTCCCACCCTGAATCTTTTAAAAATTTTTTTTCAGTAAAAGCATTGACAAGATTCACCTCAAAAATATTATTAAAAATTTTTTCTATTTTTGCTTCATTTGTCTTATTTTTGACTTCAAAAAGAAAAATGTTGGAAAATCGATGCTTTGAAGGCATTGCAAAAAATTAAAATAAAAAATAATTAAACTTTCTATTTTGGCATAATTTTTTTGTCATAATGTAGGGGAGATTCATAGGAATCTAGCAAACGTTTTAGAATTTTTCAAACATAGCTACTTATTAATTAAAACTAGCTGCAAGCGTCGCGCATGAAAAGAACTGCATTTCATATGGGACAACCTAATATATGAATGTGATAAAAAAAATTAATTTTAAGGTAGTTTTTAATCAAAAAATATAAGGGGACACATTGAAATTTCAATAGATTCAGTAGAAGGAGTATCGTTTTAAAGTGTGAAACGATAAAATATTTAAAAGAAGTAATATGTGCATGATTTTATTAATAGTGACAATAGAAAATATCTTTTATTCAAGTAATAAGATAACTTCTAGTGGTAATGATTTTAAAGTTGAAGGTAATTTGATGGAATTTAGAGTAATATTAAATGTAAGGCATTATAAGTGATGGACTTTGTATATCTATTTTTTAAAGTACAATAATTTCTAATTAATTGGTATAAAAATTTATTTTTAATAATTATTAATAATAAAAAATAACCAAAAAAAAAGTGTGATTTATTTTTATATGTACTATTATATCTATTATGATATTATATAAATATGATAATTAAAATTTTATTATTTATTGAAAAGAAATATAATAATATTATAATGATAAAAAAATAAAACTTTATTTAATTTTATATCTCATATCTTTGGTTACTTTTTTTTTAAAAATATTTATTTTAAATAAAGAAGTTGTTTTCTTTTAAAGTTATTATAATTATTACAAATAAAAATGTATTTAAAATAGAAAAAATGTGTTATTATAAAG
>NW_020171587.1:0-2419 GCF_001040885.1 Strongyloides ratti | reverse complement strand
CTATTGATAAGAAACAACCAATGAAAATTTAAATCTAAAAATTATTTATTAACAAGTTGTTTTAAAAATGTTTTTGTATTTGATATTGTATATTTAATATCTAGTATTAGAGTACATTATGGTACTAGTCACGTGGAACGTATTTTAAAATTAAAACTTTAAATGGAAATATATTTTTTTATTTCAAAGTAAGTTTTAATATTTTTTTAGAATCATGATATTTTATTAAAAACAAATGCTGTATTAGTTAAAATTTAAAAAACTATTTTATTTAAATTTACCTTATTTGGTTAAGTAAAAAAAATTTTAAAATTAAAAAATAAAAGTATTTTTTTACAAAACAGAAAATAGTAAACTAATAATTTACAATAATAAATGAAAATATAACAAAAGAAAATGAGTTAACTTTGATCTTAAATTATTTTTACTGAATAAGCTTAAAAGCATAATAATTTCAATGTGATAAAGTTTTTTTTTTATTAACATTGATTAATAAATAAAACAATTACTAAGTATTTATTTATAAAACTAATTTATAGAAAGTTATTTTCACATTTATCAATGTTTTCATATTTATCGATAAAAAAAAAAAGACTTTTTTCTTAAAAAATTCATTCCTGTGATATTAATTCTAATATCTTTTTACATAAACTTTTTGTAATACATTTAGATCCAATTTTAGTATGTGATTTTTTACATATGCATCTAGGTTTACCACATTTAACATATTTAGGAGAGAAAAAAGAAATATTTTTATTAATATTTGGGCAATCTGAAAAGTACATATTTTTTCCACATTTTTATTTTTTTTTGTGGGCAATCTTCTTTTTTAATACATTTGTTTTTATCATTTATTATATAACCTGGTTTACATTCACAAACATTAATAATACATTGAAGAAAATAATTTTTTATCAGAACATCTTTCAAGACATGCAGAAATACAAGTTGTAAAAGAAGAGTTCTTAATAGTTTCCATGGTTTAATCCTGTAGTTGGATAATGTAGCGATAAAGTAAGTTACACTAGTTGGTTGAATAATAATAGAGTACATATTTTTATACATTTTTTATTTAATACTATGTAAATAAACAATAATATAATTAAAAATAATTTAATTTGCTTATTCGTGATACTATTTATAGAAACACATTCTAAAAACAGTGACTTAAAACTAAAGTTAATAATTTTTTTTTCTTTATTATTCTTTCTTTTATACTACTTTTATTATCCGCTTATTTTTCTAATATTGCTATTTGAGTGGTATTATTATTTTCCGGAATTATTAGGGCACTGTGATGGTAGAATACATTTATTATTATGTAAAACAAGGCCTCCTGTACATTGGCATACATTTAATGCACAAGACCTATCACAACCTAGTCGATGATTATAATTCTCACATGTTTTTGGACAATTTGAACCACATGTTTGAAATATTAAATTATTTGGACACTTTCCTGTAGTAAATACTTGTGAATCTTTTAAAATAAAAGATAAAAAGAAATATATTAAAAAAATGAACATTTTTGAATGAATCTTTTTTAGTGAATGTAGATTTTAAAGCTTTATATATATCTCAAAGTTTTATAAATCTTTAATTGTTAACATAAAATATTTGTTATTAATTGAATATACTTTTTTTGGTCACATGAAAAATCATCACAATCAAGATTACTTTTCTAAATATAAATATTTTAAAATTTTTTCTTTCTTGCTTACTGTATAACTGCAAACATATAAAAATTAAATTTTTATAATTCTTCTAAAAGAAATACCTTTTTGTACAAAATTTGTAAAAATTTTATTGTAAAAATATTTTTTAAGCATTTAAAATTTTGTCTTAAAAAACTGGTTTTACTATGTAAAATGTAAAAAATAACAATTTATATCTAATAACATTAAGTCAAATTGTAATAATTTCTATTTAAATATGATATTACAAAAATTCAATTTTATTGAAATGTTCAATATATGTACATAACATAGAAATAAATATTAACAGATTTATTTAACTTTATTTTTATAGATTATTTTCAGTTTCGAAAACCATTTTTTTTAAAACTTTTATTCTTTTTTTAAATATTATTTCAAGCTTTATCTATATCTAAATATAAAACTTTTTTTAAAATTGTTTTAATTAAAATAACTCTAATATAAAATTTTAAATATTTAATTTAATAAGTAAATGTATTTTGTTGTAAAAATACAATTTTTAGTAAAAACAAAGTTTAATTAACACTAGAAATATTGGTTTTTTTTATCTTTTAAACCAAAAATAGCTTTACAAAGTGTAAAGTTAAAGAAAATATTAAATCTATTAACAATTTTTATAATTATTGAATGGTTTTATAACCATATATTATTTATCAATGAATATACTAAACAAATTAATAATTTTTTTAATTATAAATTAATAA
>NW_020171586.1:0-2433 GCF_001040885.1 Strongyloides ratti | reverse complement strand
TTTCTCAAAACTATTTTTAATATCAAAATAAGAAAATAATTCATCTGGATAATTTTTAGCCATTTTTATGGATTTATTAAATTTTCTTTTTTTACAACATTTAAGGCTTATTTTTTCATTGTAATAATAATATGCATTACAAAAGAGACAATTATCACCTTCAAAAATGCTTCCAAAATTTCTTGGAGGTAATCTTAAATACTTATTAAATCCAAGATTCTTAAAGGTAGAAGGAGAATTTATATTAAATTTTTTCGTCGCTGATGTGTTTTTTTTTGTTTTCTTATTTTTTTAGAAAGCATGCTATCATCATATGTATAATTGACATATTTACTATATTTGATTTGATCATTATTATTTGTGGTAGGTAATATTGTTTGCCTAATTTTATTTAATTCATAAATTATTGGATCATAATTTATATCAGTTTCTATTATATCAGAATCATCTGATTCATTTGATAAGAAATATGTTTTCTTGCTTCGTGATCGTAAGTTGTAATTATTACCATAAAAATTACCATTATCATTATTAACTTCTTCAACATCTTCAATTATACTATGTTTATTTTTACTTTTTTCTTTAAGTTTAAATATCCCACGAAGTTTATCATTTTCTTCAATACATAAATCATTAAAGTCCAATTCTGATTCAAAGCAATAGGACTCGTTCATATTTTTATCATATTCAAATTCAGTAATAACTTTATAGTGTGATCCATTATAATTAATTATTACTAATGGCCATTTATTAATATTGTTTACCATAGAATTGTAATGTCTCCAGCAAATGTTAAATCCTTTATAATCTGTATCAATTATTATTAAAAATCTTATTTTAAATAAGTAGCTATAAATTGAAAAATCTATTTTCTCTTCCCATTTTTTTGAACACGCTACTGAATCATAACATGTTAAGCGTTTAATATGATCTTGGAAAGAGTCAATTTCATAACTATTTAATATCCAATTATTTTGATTTCTAAATTCATCATCTGTTTTTACATTGTTCAAGAAATTTATTATATTTTGTTTTATTATAAAATAGCCATTAATTTTATTATTGTAAGTAAATTAAATTTAAAAATAAGTCTATTTATAAAATGTAAGATATGACTGAACAAACACGTTCAGATTTATCAATCGAAATTAATATAAATAATTCTTATTTCATTTTTCTTTTATAATGTTCTCTAATGTTATGATAAAATATTTCTTCCATAATATTTTATTCAAATCCTTTTAATCGTTATAAACATTACTTGAGCATATGAATCTCTGACTCATATGTTTACAAATTCTTGCAATAAAATGCACAATGCCTATTACTTTTTATTTTATTATATTTTTGAAAATGAAAATTATCAAAAGACAAATTAATGTCAATATAAATGGAGTATTTAATTCTCTCTTTATAAAAGTCTTTATTAAACAAATTTTCATAAAGTGTATGATACTAATTTGTGATAAAATAAATTATCATTTTGATGTTGCAATAAATCTATAAAAAACGTAAAAAATAAGGTTTATAATTGTAATTTTTTTTATTTATTGTAAAGATTTATATTAAGAATTGATATATTTATTTTCTAATGAAGTTTTAATTTATGTGTTAAACATTTATGTGTGCGGAAATAATTCTTATTGATAATTTGTAATAGCGAACCATATTTATCATTGGATAAATAGTTTTGTTTCTTTTTTTTATTTAAATTTATTATCCAACAGATATTTAAAAAAAATTTAGTTTATTTTACTTATTTATTTTTTTTTAAGCTATTCAATTCGTAATCAACTTCAAATGATGTTGATTTGGCTTTTTGCACTGCTACTACCTCCAATTGGAGGTAGCTAACTAATAATATAACAAAATAGCGTAAGTAGGCTTTTATTGAATAAGGACAAAGAGGTGGTTACAATGAAAGAAAGGAAAATTAAAAATTATATAAATATTTATAAAAATACCGTTATTTATACTTTTTTGTTTTTGTGAGCGGAGACTACAACTAATTAATAAATATGTAACCTCTATCTCTTTGTTTATTAATTGTTTTTTTTACTGGTGTTATTTAAAAAAATTGACGTTTTTAATGTTTTACCTTTTTATAAGATAATTATATAATTTAAAAAAATTAATAAATATGATCACTTATAAATAAATTTAATTTACTTGGGGTCAAATTTTGCACTACAGGTCACAATTATATATTTTGCTAATTAATTATTATGTATAATAAAATAAAATAAAATAAAATTTTTTTAATTTCAAAGTTTTTGATATTTTTCCGAAGTTATTATATATATTTAAAATATTTTTAAAAATTGAGTGTTCGAAGCACACGTTTTTTTTTATAGATAAAATGGAAATATTTATAACTTACACAAAACTTTCTCGCAGTAGTCTGTTTTAAAAGAATATATTTTGTTTTATAAA
>NW_020171585.1:0-2482 GCF_001040885.1 Strongyloides ratti | reverse complement strand
ATTTCATTTATTATTTTTGATACTATTCACAAGCGTTATCACAATAAATAGAATAAATTTTTAATTTTTATTTCTTTTATTCGCAGTATTTTTATTATAATATATATAATGTTAAAATAAATTTGTTATATCAATGAAAATTTGTTTGTAAAAGTATGATTAATATACTTGAGCAGAATATAACATTAAATTTGATTTTACAACTTGCAAAAACTGTTTTTTTGCAAACTTTATCTTTTTTTATTGTTTTCTTAATATTACTATTTTGTTTAAAAATTTTTTTTTGTTATTTATAGATTGGTTTTATAGTAACAATAGCTTATAATAATATTAACTTTGAATTATTAAAAAAATGAATAAAATTAAGAAAATGAAATTTATCATTTTTTTAAATATTAATTTTATTTGTAATTAATGTTGCAGGTAAAGATTTATATTCACAAAACAAAATACACAGATTTGTTGAAGGGCCCGTTTATACTACTGCCTATGTTGGTGATACAGTTATTTTAAAATGTCATGTTGAAAATCAAGTAAGTATATATATATATATTTTTTATTAATTATTATTATTTTTAATTAATAATAATAGGAGGGAACAGTTTAATGGCTTTTTGAAGGTTTTGGTTTAGGAACGGAAAGAAATCTTCTAATGTTTTCACAATTTAGAATGGTTGGAAGTCCAATAAAAAAAGAATATGATTTGGAGATAACAAATGTTACAATGTGGAATGATGGTTTTTATGAATGTCAAGTTACATCATCAAAAAATAATAATAATTTTGAAAAAACTAAACCAGCTTATTTAAAAGTTCTTAAATTACCAGAAGATTATGAAGGTTTTATAATTAAAGTCATGGAAAAAAACATAAGAATGGTGATTTAATTTTTGCAAAAGAAGGTGTTCCAATAGAAGAAATATGTTTCCTATCAAAAACTCATCCAACACCTAAATTTTATTGGGTTATAACAAAATCTGGTACATTAGATAATATTCTTTCATGGATTGGTAATGGTATACCAGATGATATATATGATAAATATTCTAGAACTTTATCCTTATCAATACAATCTGGTCAAATACACAAAAATTCATCATTTAATTCTAAAAATATTTTACTATTTATTGATAGGTTAATACAATGTTGATCCTAAATTTGAAAATATGAAATGATATTATATTTTTATTTATCAAGTTTTTAATAATCCTTAATCATCATTAGTTACAATAAATATTTTATATAAACCACAAGTACAGGTTACAATTGATAGTGACAATGATACTTTAAAACAAATTAATAAAATTAAACTTTTATGTAATGTCAATTCAAAACCAGAACATAGTGGNNAAATTTTATTGGGTTATAACAAAATCTGGTACATTAGATAATATTCTTTCATGGATTGGTAATGGTATACCAGATGATATATATGATAAATATTCTAGAACTTTATCCTTATCAATACAATCTGGTCAATTACACAAAAATTCAACATTTAATTCTAAAAATATTTTACTATTTATTGATAGGTTAATACAATGATTAATCCAAAATTTGATAATATAAAATTAACAAATATTATTTTTTATCCAGCAATTAATGATCCACAATTATGATTAGGAAAAATAAATATTTTAAATAAATCGCAAGTACAGATCACAATTGATAGTGATACTTTAAAACAAGGTTATAGAGTTAGACTTATATGTGATGTTAATTCAAAATAATAAGATAGTGATAAATATACATGGTATCATAATAATGAAATTCTTAAAAAAGCAACAAAAAAGTTTTATATACTGAATATCTTATACCAGATGATCATAATTCACGTTTTTACATGTCATGTAAATAATGTATTAAGATCTGGTTCTAATAAAATATTATGAAATGTTAATTATGAACATAAATTTATAAGTTCATCACAAGTAAAAATTGTTAATTAAAATGAAATGGCAGAAATTTATTGTGAAACACATGGAAATCCAAAACCTTGAATATATTGGAGAAAATTTGGTGATGAACAAATAATACATGAAGGTTCAAATTTTACAATTAAAAATGTACAAAAGTGGCAAACAGGTGAATATGAGTGTGTAGCTACAAATAATTTTAAGCCAGTAATACTTTCACATAATTTATTTATTGAAGGTGATTTTCAAGTACGTGCAAATGATACAGTATTTGTTAATCATGAATCAATATCAACATTATCATGTGGATTTCATGAATATCCAAAACCTAGTGATATCATATGAACATTTTATAGTGAAAATATTGTTCCTAGTAGACTAAGTAAAAAATTTAATGTTATTCAAATTGAAAAAAATTATGGTGTTGATAGTAAATTATTTTTTTATAATGTTGAAAGTAAAGATATAGGTAATTATAATTGTACAGCTTCAATATTAGATACAACTGTAACAGCAACTATATCATTACGTTCATATACTTTTATGTATAAAATATCAGGATTAATT
>NW_020171584.1:1435-2567 GCF_001040885.1 Strongyloides ratti | reverse complement strand
ATCTATATGAAGACGCAATTTTTTTTAAAAATTATTGAACTTTTTGTGATCAGCGCATTTTTTTACCCAGAATAAATTAAAAAATATTAAAAATTCTAAAAAAATTTTTCCTACTTAATTCTCGTCTATATATATTTAGGATTAGGATATATAATGTTAAAATAAATTTGTTATATCAATGAAAATTTGTTTGTAGAAATATGATTAATATACTTTAACAGAATATAACATTAAATTTAATTTTACAACTTGCAAAGCTGTTTTTTTTCAAACTTTATCTTTTTTTATTGTGTTCTTAATATTACTATTTTGTTTAAAATTTTTTTTTTGATATTTAGAGACTGATTTTATAGTAACAATAACTTATAATAATATTAATTTGATTTTAAAAAAAAAATAAAAAAAATCAAGACAATGAAATTTATTATTTTTTGTTAAACATTTATTTTATTTGTAATTAATGTTGCAGGTAAAAATTTATATTCACAAAACAAAATACACATATTTGTTGAATGACCCGTTAATACTACAGCTAAAGTTGATGATACAGTTATTTTAAAATGCCATGTTGATAATCAAGTAAGTTTATATATATTTTTTTTATTTATTATTATTATAATTATTTTTAATTTTTAATAATAAGAGGGAACAATTCAATGACTTCTTGAAGGTTTTGGTTTAGGAACAGAAAGAGATCTACCAATGTTTTCACAATTTAGAATGGTTGGAAGTCCAATGAAAGAAGAATATGATTTGGAGATAACAAATGTTACAGGATGGGAAATATTTTTTTATGGATGTCAAGTAACATCATCAAAAAATACTAATAATTTAAAAAAAAATAAACCAGCTTATTTATAAATTTTTAAATTACAAGAAAGTTATTTGATTTTTGATAAGCAAAGTCAAGGAAAAAAAAATAAAAATGGTAATTTTGTTTTTGCAAAAGAAGGTGTTCCAATAGAAGAAATATGTTTTGTGTCAAAAACTCATCCAACACCTAAATTATATTTGGTTATAACAAAATCTGGTACATTATATAATATTCTTTCATGAATTGGTAATGATACAATATATATAATTTATGATAAATATTTTAAGAATTTATCTTTACTAATACAATCTAGTCAAA
>NW_020171584.1:0-1430 GCF_001040885.1 Strongyloides ratti | reverse complement strand
AATATATTGGGCAATAACAAAATCTGGTACATTAGATAATATTCTTTCATGGATTGGTGATGATATACCAGATTGATATATTTGGTAAATATTTAAGAAATTTTCATTTAACAATACAATCTAGTAAATACACAAAAATTCAACATTTAATTTTAAAAAATATTTTACTATTTATGATAATATTAATACAAGAATTGATTCAAAATTTAACAATATGAGATTAACATATGTTATTATTTATCCAACTTCAAGTGATCAAAAATTATCATCAGTTAAAATAAATATTTTATATAAACCATAAATAAAGGTTACAATAGATGGTGATANNNNATTTAATTTTAAAAAATATTTTGCTATTAATAGATAGGTTAATACAATGATTAATCCAAAATTTGATAATATAAAGTTAACAAATATTATTTTTTATCCAGCAATTAATGATCCACAATTATGATTAGAAAAAATAAATATTTTAAATAAATCGCAAGTACAGATCACAATTGATAGTGATACTTTAAAACAAGGTTATAGAGTTAGACTTATATGTGATGTTAATTAAAAATAAGAAGTCAGTGATAAATATACATGATATCATAATAATGAACTTCTTAAAAAGCAACAAAAAAAAGTTTTATATATTGAACATCTAATACCAGATGATCATAATTCACGTTTCACATGTCGTGTAAATAATGTATTAAGATCTGGTTCTAATACAATATTATTAAATGTTAAATATGAACCTAAATTTATAAGTTCATCACAGTTAAAAATTGTTAATCAAAATGAAATGGCAGAATTTTATTGTGAAACACATGGTAATCCAAAACCTAGAATATATTGGAGAAAATCTGGTGATGAACAAATAATACATGAAGGTTCAAATTTTACAATTAAAAATGTACAAAAATGGCAAACAGGTGAATATGAGTGTGTAGCTACAAATAATGATTTTAAACCAGTAATACTTTCACATAATTTATTTATTGAAGGTGATCTTCAAGTACGTGCAAATGATACAGTATTTGTTAATCATGAATCAATAGCAATATTATCATGTGAATTTCATGGATATCCAAAACCTGGTGATATTATATGGACATTTAATGGTGAAAATATTATCACTGGTAGACCAAGTAAAAGATTTAATGTTATTCAGATTGAAATAAATTATGGTGTTGATAGTAAATTAATTATTTATGATGTTGAAAGTAAAATTATAGGTAATTATAATTGTACTGCTTCAACAATATATACATTTGTAACAGCAACTATATCATTACGTTCATATACTTTTATATATAAAATATCAGGATTAATTAAAAAAATTGATTTTAATTTATTAATAACACTATTATTTACCATAATTTGTGCAACTGTTTTAATAATTATATTTGGATTATTATATTGTTTATATATTAATAAATATA
>NW_020171583.1:0-2576 GCF_001040885.1 Strongyloides ratti | reverse complement strand
AAAAAAAACATTTTATTTTAAATTGTTAGATTGAAAAAAGTTGTTACAATTTTAAGATTTTTTTTAAAAAAAAAGAAATTCTTTTGTAAATATTGTCTATACTAATTGAAAATAAATTAAAAGTTAAAATACAACTGTCTAATATATAATTCTCTTTAAAAACACCTAATGACGTTCATGATTTTCATCCCGATAAAGAGATGATGTAGCGGTATTTAGAATTTCACCAATTTAGCATAATATCAACAACATTGATAACATAAATAATTACTTTAATTTAGTACAAGGATCAAACAATACAATATATAATACTATTATATCTTTCCTGGAATATTAATTGATATATTCTAAAGTCGTTATTTTAAGAATGAAGTTGAAAGTAAGACTGATTTGTCTTACTTCTCCTTCTGTGTTTATTCTGCATTTTTTTTATATGATTCATATATCTAATGCCATAATTCTGATAGCATTACTTATTTTCTAAAAAAGAAAATTGTTTTTTTCAATCAAAATATGTTTCACACATTTAATAGATTATAACATTTTATAAAAGTTTTATAATATTGTAATTAAAATATAAATTATGCACTTATTATTGTTTTTTTTTCAAATAAAATAAGTATTATATAAAACAAATATTTCATTATTAATATAAAAACAAATAAAATTTATTATCCTTTTAGTATTTTTAAAATGACTCAATTGTTATGTAAAAAGAATACTTTAAAATATAATTTTTTAGTAAAAACAAATAAATGTTTTTAAACATTTTGTGTTTGTTATAATTTTGAGAAAAAAATTATCATTTTCTAATAGATAAAATTATAGCGCGAATATAAAATCTATTTAAAAAAAATTAAATTCTACTTAAATTTTTAAAAAATTTTGAATAAAATTATGAATATAATAATGTTGATAAAAAAAAGTGAATTATGTATTTTAAATGTTTTTACAATAAGATAAATTTTATTATAAAATGATTTTTTATTTTTAGTATACATAAAAACTTTTTTATTAATCTTATAGATATTTTTAAAATTTAACAAGAATATTTATACGTTAGTCTTAAAAAAAGTAATATTAAATAAGACAAGTCTATAACTTTATTGAAAAAAAACGTAGAAAGCAGGTTTAATTAAAATAATTTAAATTAAGTAGAAATATTTTACGATATCTCACTTGTATTACATATCAAAATATTCATTAATAATAATAATAATGTTTTTTTTATCTTTATTTTTAAAGTTAACTAGAAAATTAATTTTTAAAAGTTAAAATGGTTTTTAAATAAATGTTAATATACATTACATATTTAAAATTTTTAGTAGTTTTATTAAAATATATACTCAATATTTTTAAAGTAAAAAAGTATAAGATATTAAGTAAGTAAATATAATTATGATCTAAAATAAAAAAAATAACATTTATACATTTTTTATTTGTAAAAAATTAATTAATGTAAATTTTAAAAGCATTGATAAATTTAAATCTTATTAATAACATTATAAGAAATTTTGAAATAATATTTTATTGTTCAAAAAAAATTTCAAGATACACTGACATATTCATTATTAAATTTTTTAATAATTAAAAGTATGATTAAACAAATTAATATTATCTTTAAAAACATCTATTAATATTAGATTTTTCTAAGCAAGATTTATAATGAAACAATTACTTTAAAAATTGCACAAAATAATAATAAACATTTAAAGGTAAATTTTATCTCTAGTTAAACTGTAAAATGATGGCTAAAAAAATTCAGAAAAAGTATTGAAAGTTTTTAGAAAGCATTGTGGTGAAATGATAAAAAAAAAATAGTAATTTTGGTTTTATTTTTAACATATTTTAAAAAGTAGCTAGATAATTTTAATAAGATAAATATTATAATAATATCTCTGTTAATTGTTTTTATAAGATGAAAAAAGTTTACTGCAAATATAAAATAACTAATTTTATATTTGGGAAAATCCTATATAAAACAAATATAAGTAATTTAAAATATAATTTTTTTTTTCTAACAGTTATCACTAATAAAATTTTATTAACTTTAAATAACAAAGTTTATTTCTATACCAAGTTTTAGAATGTCTCATACAAAAGTAGTTACAATAATACAAATGGCTTTAGAATATTTATTAAAAATTATAAATAGTTAGTTTTAAACAATAAAAATTAATAGAAACTATTCTTTGACATTTCATAAAAAAAAAATTATTATTTTAACAAAAAATGATAATGAAATTGAATAATAACAATATTATTCAGTAACGTATATTAATATTTTTATTACAATAAAATTATCTATATAATATTTTATTAGAAAAATATGCATTTATAAAATCATTTATTTTAAATAATGATTAAATTAATTTGAATATATAAATACACAAATTTTTGTCATATATTTTCTTACTTATAAAAGCATTTTTATACATAAAATTCATATTCTAATTATGTCTTTATATATTATATCGTTTAAGTATGTTATTATAATCTTACTATACATAACTTTTATTTTATGTCAAGATAAAAAATCTTTTTAAAAGTATTTCAATGTTAGAAAATCCATCACA
>NW_020171582.1:1376-2698 GCF_001040885.1 Strongyloides ratti | reverse complement strand
ATATGAACGACAAAATAAAACAAAAGAAAATTTTTTTTTAATTTTTTTAAATTTTCCTAATAATTATTAATTTTTTTAAATTTCTTTAATTTTCTTAAAAAATTATTGTTTCAAAAATTTTTTTGTTAAGTTATTTCTTTTTAGTTAAAATAACGATTGGTAATTTTTTGATATAAACGACAAAATAAAATAAAATAAAATTTTTTTTTTAATTTCTTTAATTTTGTTAAAAAATTAATATTTTGAAATTTTTTTTTTAGTTATTTCTTATTAGTTCTTAAAAAATTATTGTTTCAAAAATTTTTTAAATTTTTTTTTCAAAATTTTTTTCTTTTTTCTGATTCCCCGTGTTTTTTTATGCTAGAAAAACTAAAAAAAAGTGAAACAAATTTTTATTTAAAAAAGTTATTTGAGGGGACACCTCATCTAAAAGAAATTCCTTTTGAATCAAATGATAAAATTTCTCATGAATCTGATATCAAATTGTAGTCATTTAAATTTGCCCTAGACGTTTTTTTTTTCTCAAAAACTTAATTTTAAATATTTTTTTTTAAATAAACATGAATTTAAAAAAAAATTTTTTTTTGGCTATATCTCTGGAGCCAATATATATTTTTTGATGAAACTAATTTTATTTGAAAGGTTTTCAAAAATTATATAATTTTTCACCCCATCATCTTATGAAAAAAGTTACTTTATAAAAAGTTATAGCTAATTAATAATTTTTTTGGTGAAAAAAAAAATTTATTTTTTGATTATCTCAAGAATGAATAAAGCTACAGAAACCAAATACTACTTAAAATGTAGCGCTTCAAATTCTCAAGGAGTACCTTTTTCTTTTTTTGATAAATTGATTTTTTAAAAAGTTATAGGAAATTGAAAGTTAAAAAAATTCAAAAAATTTTTAGTCCAATTTCAGAAGCTTATATCTTGCTTCAAAATTATTTTTTAACATGTTAATATGGATAACAGTTTCTCCGACCTTTCTTTACCTTAATCATAATTGTTTTTCTCAAAATCAATTGAAACAACAATTTTGAGCAAATATTATTGATGTTACTTTTTTATCTTTATGCTGCAATATCTCAATGAAAAAAATATTTTTTGAAAAAATAAATGTGCTTATCGTTATCAGCGTGTTTCTTTACATTACAAACTTTTATTAAAAATTAAATTTCAAAAATTATTTTTTGAAGATCATTTATCCTCTATGTATATAAAGGATATAGAGCTCCAGTCTTAACAAAATAAATAATTATATATTTTTTTTATATATATAAATAAATTTACATCACGACCATTTTTTTAATTTTGCTTCCAAT
>NW_020171582.1:0-1370 GCF_001040885.1 Strongyloides ratti | reverse complement strand
ATTTTCTAATGATAGTATTATTAAAAGTTATAATGGTATTGTTTATTGGAAAAGTAAATTTGCCTTAAGTACGACATTTATTCAACAATTTTCTATATAAAATAATTCGCTAAAAAATATATTCAATATTATTATTTCGTAACATTAACATTATTATTTCGTAACATTAACATTATTATTTTGTAACATTAACATTATATATATAATCCATTACTAGATTATTTTAAAAAAAACTAAAAGTTCTTTGAAATGGCTGGTGTAATAGTTGGTGCAACACTTTCTGTTTCAGCACTTTCTGTTTCAGCACTTTATTTATTAAAAACGGTTTTTAAAGAGAAACATTTTAATGAAAATGTGGATATTGTAAATAAAGTTGTAGTTATTACTGATGGTACTTCTGAAATAGGAAAATATCTAGTTCGTGAATTTTACTTTAGAAAAGCGAGAGTTTATGCGTTTTGCCCAAATAAAATTACATTTTGTAATCTTAAACATTATTTATCAGAATATAAGTGTGATTTAACACGTATAAAATTTGTTAAATGTGGTCTTATAAGTTTTTCTGCAATTAAAAATTTTGTTAAAATATTTGAAAAAGGTAATTATTTTTTATATAAAATTTTATTTAAATATAATTATAGATGAGGATGTTCTTGATATTCTTATTAATAACGCAGATGTAAAGGGTCATTCATATTCTGAGTCAACAATTGATCATTGTGAAATAACGTGGCAAACAAATTATCTTGGACATTTTGTACTTACTGAACTTCTAACACCTTTTTTACAAAAATCTAAAGAAGGTGGAAGAATAATTAATGTTAGTAGTGGATTAGAAAGTAGTTGTAAAGAGCTTAAGTTGGAAACAGTCAATTCTTCTATTGATTATGACAAAGACGAAGCTTATAGCAGATCCAAATTAGCACAGATTATGCATGCAATTGAATATACAAAACGTATAAGATCAGCAGATCCTGATACAAAAATTACAATCAATTCATGTGAAACTAGTGTTAAAGAAGCTAAAGTCTTTAGATATAACATGTTAGTAACTTCTTTTACCAATATTACAATTTCATTTCTTAAATGGTATTTTTCCGAATCACCTAGGGATCGTGCACAATGTCCTTTGTTTCTTGCATTAAGTAAAAAAGTTGCTTCAATTTCAGGAAAACATTTTGTTAATTCTTCAGAAATGCATGAAATTAACATTATTGCATCAGATGCAAATAAATGTTCTGAGTTATATGATCACAGTATGAAATACATGGAAGAAATAGATAATTTATGTAGTTTTTAACATCCATTTGCCAGCTTTTTCATCCATTACAGCTATTTTTTTTAAAATTGCTCTGAAAATATATGAATCT
>NW_020171581.1:0-3141 GCF_001040885.1 Strongyloides ratti | reverse complement strand
TTTTAAGTTACAAATGGGGATTGGATAGGAATCTCATCTTTCAAAATTTTATGAAAAAAGTAAACTTTTTAGGTGAGTTATAGGTATTTGAAAATGGCGGGGTTCAAATTATAAAGTACCAAAAATTTTTTTAATTAAACATACTATATTGCCATTTCATACAATTATTTGATATATCATTTTTTGTAGGTATATTTTTGAAACGTGGCCCTTTACATTGCCAATTATTATTACTTTTAATATATTTTCCTTCATTAATTATTATTAAAAATATTAAAATAAATACTAAATATTTAAATGTACACAGAAAGAAAAAACTCTCATTTTTGATTCTTTTAGATCAATCTAGTACATGTAAAATTGACCTAAAAAAATTATTAAAATTTCTTACTAATTAGCAAAATGTAAAAAAATAAAATTCGCAATGCAATGTAAAAAATCGCACATTTTATTTGCTTTAAAATATAAAATACTTACTTTAAGTAATATTTATATATATAGAGATGAAATGATTGTCAAAAATTTGTTTTTAAAAATAAAATTTATAATAAAAGTTTATAACGTAAAAAAAACTCCGATAGTGATAGACACATTTATTTTTTAAAAATTAATTTTTTCGCTGAGATATTGAAGCACAAAGACAAGAAAATAGCATCAATAATATTTGATGCAAAATTATTGCTTCAATTGATTATGAGTATAAAATTTAAAGTATAGGTAAAGAAAAGCCAGTGAAACTTTTTTTCATATTAGCATGTTAAAAAAAACTTTTGAAGAATTTAAAGCGTAAGATTTTAAGTATTATTAATTTTTTGTAGTGTTATTCGTTCTTGAGATTATCAAAAAATGAATTTATTTTTTCAAAAAAATTTTTAATTAGCCATAGCTTTTTATAAATTAATTTTTTGATTAAGCTGATTAGATAAAAAATTATGTAATTTTTGAAGATCTTTCAAACAAAATTAGTTTCATCAAAAAATAAGTATTGGCTCCAGAGATATGGCCAAAAAAATATTTTTTAAAATTTGAAAAATTTTTTGTTTAATAAAAAAAAATTTTATGCAAATATTTAAAAAAATGTTAGTTAAACTAAAAATTTTGAAATTGTTGATAATACATTAATTACGCACAAAGTAATTCTCTTTCTATTAAAATAAGTCCCATTCAAAAAGATTGTTTCGTTCTTGATATATAACAAAATGAAATGTAGTGTTTTATTGTGAAATTTTTAATTTTTTTTTCAAACATAAAAAAATGTCATTTAAAATAAATTTTTTGGAATAAATAAAAATACTTCTCGGTGTAATTTTGTTGGCTTCAATTTGAAATAAAAATCAAGGAAAATTATTGTGGTTTGATATATGGAACCCGCTACAAGCTGATTTCATTTTGCAAATATGTTTTTTTAAATAAACGTTTTACTTAAATTTATATAAATATAAAAAAATGTATATACTATATATATGAATAATATTTTTTGTAACATTTTTAAATATGAAATATTTTAAAAAATTTTATATATATTATATGTGTATGTTATAAATTAGATATGCCATATATATTTATTAATCTTAAATATACTATATATTAACATTAAATTATATATGATAAAATATTTAACAAAAAAATTTTTTTTCATTTTTTTTTTTCGTATAAAAAAAATTGTTAATTAGTCTTAACTTTTTATAGAGTACATTTTTCGATGTAATGATAAAGTGGAAATTTATGTAACTTTTTAAGATCTTTTAATTAAAATTAGTATGACTTGAAAATAATTTACAACTTTTGAGATATGGTCAAAAAATCTATATATTAACATTAAATTATATATGATAAAATATTTAACAAAAAAATTTTTTTTCATTTTTTTTTTCGTATAAAAAAAATTGTTAATTAGTCTTAACTTTTTATAGAGTACATTTTTCGATGTGATGATAAAGTGGAAATTTATGTAGCTTTTTAAGATCTTTTAATTAAAATTAGTATGACTTGAAAATATTTTACAACTTTTGAGATATGGTCAAAAAAAACTTGAAAATTTTAAAAAGGATATACTTAATAGAAAATTTTTTTTGAATGTATTATATTTCAAAAAATATAAAAAAATAGAGAAATATTTTTAATAATAAAAAAATAACTATTAAATTACTGTTCTAAAGAATTTTAAAATAAAAAATATAAAAATACTTATTTTAAATTGTTATTTATATTAAAAACATAAAAGAAACAAATTTAAAAATATTAACTTTTTTTATATATATTAATATTTTTTTCTATTGTCGTATTGAAAAAAAAAAGTTTATTTGAACTTACTATAAAAATTAAAAAACATAATAATTTTTCTAATATTTATAGTTATCTTAAATTTTTATATATATATTAAAAAAATTAATTTATTTTAAAAATTTTCTGTGTATTAAAAAGATTTTAAAAAAGAAAAATTTATATAATTTTTAATCCAGTTTATTTCATCACTTCTAAAGAGTGAGTGAAATCACATGTTAAATCAAAAATGATGCATTTTTTGTAATATATAAATTTATTCTACTTTTTTATTTAACATTTTTATAATTGTATTATTTTATAAATAAAGAAATTTGTTACCACTATTTTAAAAAAAATAAATAATTAATTTAAATGATAACATTGCTCTATATATCCTTTTGAAAATTGTAAAAAATTTATTTTAAAAAATAAAAAAAAAAACTTTTTTTGGAATTTGAATATGCCACTATATTCATTCGATAGCCCTTGAAAAGGAATGAATTTTGAATATAATCAACAATATACTAAAATTGAAACTTCAGAAGTTATAAGGATTCAAAGTTGAGGGGCGAAATTGTGGAATATTTTTTTTAAATCTCGATTTCTATGATAATACTGTAAATTTCAAAAATAATTATTTTTTTCTAGATCATTTTTTTACGAGAAATTTATTAAGCCTATTTTTATCTTTATAGGACTTCTAAAAAAAAGATATGATAAAAAGTATGTTTAAAAAAAAGTTTTAAGAATTTAGTGATAACTCAAGTTAATGAGGTCACAGATCCATGAAACCAGATGCGCTGTGCTTCTTTCGTAATTTAGGTCAAACCTTACGTTAAAAACTTTTTTAAATTTTTAACTGTTTTTGAAATACTG
>NW_020171580.1:0-3182 GCF_001040885.1 Strongyloides ratti | reverse complement strand
AAAAATAATAAGTATTATTTATGAAATATTGTACAATAATAGTAGGAATAAGAATTTCAAAAATATGAAGCAATTGATAAAAGCTTTTAAAAAATATTTTGATTGGATATTTATTTGTTTAAAAAGATAATTCAATTTTAAGTTTCGCAAATTACCAAAAAATTTTAATATTTTTAAATAATTAATTAGATATTTATAATAAATTTTAATGTTACAAAAAAAAATTTATCATAAGTAATATCTATTTAATTTAAATGAATATTTTAAACTATTTAAGAAAATATATTATTAAAAATAAAAAAACTTTCAAATAATTCATAATTTTTTCAAAAAAAAGATTATACGTAAACTTTAAAGAATAATATAAAATATATTGAAGCATACGATGTTAAGAATTCATATATAATCTAATTTTAAAAAGTACTTCTTGAAATATGAAATAAATTACAAAACATAGAATAAGTTAAAAACTTTTATAAAATAAATGTAATTAAATATCTAAATATGTTAATAACTTTTTGAATATAGTAATTTTGTAAAATTGAATTGAAATTCATGTTATGATATAATTCACAAATTACTATCAAAAATATTCTCTTAAAAATATTAAGTTTGGAGGATCTCATTATTTTTATACTTTTAAAATTTTTTTCAGCACATACTTTGATTAAAAAAATTAAACAATTTTTGTATTAAAATTTATATAAATAATTTGATAATAACACAAATTTAAAAGTAATATTTTTTTTATTAAATATTCTAAAATATTATAATAGCTGGTGAATAATTATATAATAAATATTTTTTTTGTTCAATTTTTATCAATAAAATCATCTTTATTTAAACAATAACTTTTGTCTTATAAAAGTTTTTATCAATTGTATTAAATTAACAAATTTTTTATGTAAACCAATTACATTGTTATTTTAAAATTATAAATTAATAAAATATTTTTTTTGTAATTTATGTATATATTAATTAATGATTTAATGTTAAAAAATATAATACATTTATAGTTCCTGTAAAACCTTTTTTAAATTGACAAAAAAGGGGGTTTTTCTGTTTTTAAAAAAATTAATTTATCAAATTATGATTTTAAATATTTGAGCAAATTAATTTTTTTTATATGCTTAACAAAATTAGCATATATAATTTTAAAATTTCTGTTTATATAAATCATCATTACAAAAATAAAGATTATTTTAATTAAATTTTTTGAAAAGAATGGCAAAAACTTGTAAATATAAATTGAAATATAATTTAATACATTTTTCTGATTTCTTTTTGTAACTGTAATATTTTTTTTTAACTAAGATCACTTTTGCTAAAATTTATAATTGAAAAATATAAATAAGAATATGTTTATAATTATCTTAAAGACTACTGTGAATAATTTTTTGATGTAATAATTTTATCAAAAAAACAAAAATATTAAAGAAGATTAAAGCAAACGAATTTGTTTTACTGACTTTTAAATTCAAAAATAAAAACCTCTCTTGTTTAAAAAAAATTGTTAGAAATATATTTAATAGTTAAGTATACTAAATAAATTTAATAGTAATTTAAATTTTAACTTTAAGCACAGACATAATTGTTATTATCATACATTCAATTAATTAATAATTATATAAAAAAATTTACTTTAAAAATGAAAACTGCTTTTTTTCAATTAACATAAAATTATGTCATAATTTGTTAAAAAAGTAGCTAAATTTTAAAACATCATAGTCTTATTAATACTTTGATTATTTTTATATAATATTTTTACAAAAAATTTCAGATTTTTAACAATTTTTGAAATATATTTTTTATGTAGGCAAGTTTTATTATAAAATTTTTATGATTTATTTTTAGTTTATAATAGTTCTAAAAAAACTTATATTTTGAAGTAAAGCATTTTTATATAAAACAATATTTTAAACACACACTAATAATGAAAAAAATTTATTTAAAAATAATATCAAGACTTAAAATTAAAAATTTGTTTAAAAAATAATATTTATTTATAGTAAAGTTAACTTGATATACCAGTAAATTTGTGTAACTGCTAACATAAAATTTCAAATTTTTTCAAAAAAAAGATACTAAAGTATTTTTATTTAAAACGTTTTAAATTGTTACGTTGATTAGCGTTTGGTGCACGGAAAGGACTAAAACCAGGTGGACGGAGACAATCTGCTTCTTTTATTGCATAATTGATAAGAGTGAATAAAAGAATAAGTTTAATAATAAAGGAAAAGAAAGAAAATTGTTTAACCAACATATTAGTTTCAATTAATGATAAATTTTAATAATAAATTTTTTTTTTATATCAAATTTTGTTGTGAAAAAATTTACACTTTTTTTTTAAGTTTAGTTCATGTAAATATCTGATTTATGTGTACATAAATTTTTTTTTTTAATTTTATTTGTTAATTAAAAAAAATTTTAATTTTTGCATGCATTTTAAAATGAAATTACTATGATTATAAAAAAATAGTATAGTTATACTATATTAAGTCAATATTTTTTATTTCTGACTTTGTTCATTTACTTTTCAATTAATTGTATAATAAATTAATTTTTTTTTTTTGAAAAATGCTTTTTACTTTTAAAAAGATAGAAATTTAACGCAAAATATTAAAATTGATAATTTTTTTAATTTAAAAGCATCTTATTTTTTTTAATTTTATTAATATAATTTAAATTTATTATTATTTTATAACTTGAATTTTAATATCATATTACTATTACTATGTATTCCAGATGTCTAGTAAAATGGTGAAAAATACTTAAATAATTTCTATAAATATTTCTGGTATTTTTCTTATAGAATTAAAAGTTAAAAAATTGCGTAAGTATATTTTTATAATTTTTTTTTTATGACACTATTATAAATATATTGGAATCATATAATGTTTTGTAAAATCAAAAAATTCTTATATAAAAAAAATTTAAATATACGTATTTAACTTATAATGTTAGATAGAATAACTAAACTCATAATTACTTACCAAATAATACTAATTAAATTTTTCTTAAATAATAAAATTGAAAAATTTATCAAAATTAAATTGATCATCAAAAAAATTATATTGTAAAAGTATAAAAAAAAGATTTTTATACATTATTTTTTTATTTTAATAAAATCGATTTAGATCATAGCAAATTTTGATTTTTTGATGTTGTATATTATTCCTTAA
>NW_020171579.1:0-3199 GCF_001040885.1 Strongyloides ratti | reverse complement strand
ATACCATTTGTTGATCTAATAATCCCATGTTACCAGATATTCCATCTTCACCACTTAAATAAGAAAAACCAAAAAATCCAAGTCTAAAGTTAGGTACAACAACTATTGACTTAGTTTTTAAAGCAAGAACAGATCCATTAAATCTATCAATACTACCAGTTCTTACTGTCCAACTTCCACCATGGAAAAAAACTATAACTGGCATATTTCCTTCATCTTTTGGAACCCACATATTAAATTTAAGACAGTTTTCATCAATTTCTTTTGGATTTAATGAATCATATCCTTCAAAACCCATAATTCTAGTATGTTGTGGGCATCCTTTTCCTTGATGAACCGCATAATAAGTTCCATTAAATTGATCTTTATTTAATTCATGTGGCGGTTGGAACCTCCAAGAATGCATTGGTATTTGTGAATATGGGATTCCTAAATATTCTGTCATTTCTTCACCTAATACTGTCTGCAAGAATTTGTTATATAAATTAATAAAAATAACATACAATTTTTGTTCCAACAATGGTTCCATAATATGTTTCTATTGGATCTCCGCTGTAACAAGTTACAATACTGAATAAAAATATGAAAAATTTGAAAAATTTCATTATTATAAAAATAAATTTTTCTTGTATAAATTAAGTTTTGATTTTGTATTTATACTAAAATTTATTTACATTACAGTAAAACTTTTTTATTTTTTTTAGTAAATTTTAGTTGTTACAATAAATTATTTTTAATATTTACTTATTCAAAAATTGTTCAAGTTTGTATCAAGCAATAATATTTTCTAAAAATTTATTTGCTTATTATTAGTTTTTAACATTACAATAATTGTGTAATTTTTTTAATATCAAAAAATTGTTAAATTTCTTTTTCTATTTAAAATTCCTACTATTAAAGCTATAAAAAAACATAATGCCTACATAAACCAAATTATTAGATTAAAATAATATAAAAATTAAGGTTAGTCTAAAAGGAAATTTATATAATTTTAAAATTTTATAATTTCAAGAACTAGCTATTCAAAAAATCAAAATTTTAAAAACTTTTTATTTTTTTGTACGTTGTAGTCAAAATAACATTGTATTTTAAAGATAAGTTTAAAAAATGAAAATAATAAGTAAAAGAAAGTATTTGTAAAATATTTATCTATAAACAACTTATTAATATTATTTTTATTTTTTTAGCTTTAACTTTTCTAATTTTACAAAATAATTTTTCCAATTTTTTTTTTAATACTAATTTATTTTTTATATATAAAGCATTATTAATGTTATTAAAATTAAAAATTTCAAAATGTTAATAATGATTTCTTTAAAAGTCGTGAATAAAATCATATTTTCTAATATTTTATATTTTGTAATTTTTATTACTAGTACATAGTTAGCAGTGCTCATAAATTACAAATTAAAATATTATTTAATATTTTAAAGTGCTAGATTTATTATAAAAAAATCAAAAAAATTTTTTTCTAATCATTTTTAAAATCAATAATCTGAGATTAAATTAATATTTATTGAACACTATAATTTTTTTGTTTAACTAGTATATTATTTCTTATTTATATATAAATTAATAATAAAAAAAATTTTATAAAATTTTTATAAAAATTAGTGAAATAAAACATAGATTAACAATTAAAATTTAAAAAATGTTTCAAATTATATACTATTACTGTTCTTTATATCAATTGATTATTTTAATACAACAAAGATGTGATGGAGAATTATTTTATTGTGATTTGAAACTTTTTTAAGACAAAACAATATATAAAGATAAGTGTAAAAGTTTGCTAAAACAAACAATAATTTTTTTTCTTAAAAAGAATAGTAACAATAACATAACTTATGAATAGTATTATTAATTAATGCTTATATGCAAATAATAACATACCTGTCAAAAAAAGAATTATCCATTATTATTTAAACATGTGTAGAAATTCTATCAACATGACTATCTTTTTGATTTATATTATTATTATTATTAACATAATGAAATTAATAATGGTCTACCATTTTCATTATCAGGTGTTACAATTTTTCTTAAAAGTTTCATATTCATAAATTTATTTCTATCATTATTGCAAAATGTTATTGTATTATTACCATAATTATTACTATCATATATAAGATTAGTTGTAGCCTAACTTGAATTGATATCTATTGTAATAAATGTTAATTAATAACCAGATTGATATTATCCTTATCCATAATTGTCATTAAAATTTAAATCTGGATTATTTTAACTTATTGAATTATATACTTTATTATATGTTAACGCACCAAGTGAATTTGTTCTTTCATTACGTAATAATTCTACAGAGGCAAAATTAATATCATCAACACACTCAACTTGTATATTACCAACATATTTTTTATTTCTTAATTGATATAATGCTTTCTTTTTTTATATTTATTGATATATAGACAATATAATAATCCAAATATAATTATTAAAACAGCAGCACAAGTTATGATAAATAATAGTGTTATTAATAAATTAAAATCAATTTTTTATTAGGTCATTTGAAAAGTTTTGAGCCTAAGGCATTAGTCATTAAAAAATAAAACCAATATATAGCCTATCTTAAAAAAAAGCTTTTTTTATCACTATGGAAAAAAACCCTAACTGATAAGACAATTTTTTTTATCAGTTATTAATATTTAAAACCATTCGATTTTTAAATATTTTCTACCATGGAAAAATTTGGAAAAAATCCGTTAAAAAAAGCTTTGTAAAAAAAAGCTTAAAAGCTACAGAAATTTTCAAAAACATGCTAAACGTATCAGGAGAAGATTCTCTTTCTAATGGCACTATTAGGATATGGATATCTGAATTCAATCATGAAAAAACAAGCTTAGAAGATGATCCACGCAGTTTCGCCTTAAAAATGCAACGACCAAAGAAATCATTAAAAAAGTCTTCGAAATGGTAATGAATCATAAAAAATTATTAGTCAAGGAGATAGCTGAGAAGATGGAGATTTCTGTGGGATACAAATATTATATAAAAATTGAAGAATTAAATATGAAAATAATGTCCGCAATATGGGTGCCGCATTCACTAAAAATCAATAAAAAAAGCACCAGAGTTCAAATTTCAAAGGAAATTTTGGAGCTTTTTTTGAAAGATAAAAGAGATTTCATTAAAAAATTTTTAATTAAGGATAAAATGTGGATTCTCTACAACAATCCTGAGT
>NW_020171578.1:0-3204 GCF_001040885.1 Strongyloides ratti | reverse complement strand
TACCATCATATCTAAGAATAGTTGTAGCATAACTTAAATTTATATCTGTTGTAATAAATGTTACTTGATAACTAGATTGATATTATCCTTATCCATAATTGTCATTGAAATCTTAATCTGGATTATTTTGATTTATTGACTCATATGCTTTTTTTATATGTTAATACACCAAATGAATTTGTTCTTTCTTTACGTAATAATTCTACAGAGACAAAATTAATACTATTAACACCAGCACACTCAACTTGTATATTACCAACATATTTTTTATTTCTTAATTGATATAATGTTTTCTTTTTTTATATTTATTGATATATAGACAATATAAAAATCCAAATATAATTATTAAACCAGTAGTACAAAGTATAATAAAAAATATTGTTATTAATAAATTAAAATCAATTTTTTTAATTAATCCTGATATTTTATACATAAAAGTATATGAATGTAATGATATAGTTGTTGTTACAGTTGTATATATTGTTAAAGCAGTACAATTATAATTGCCTGAATCTTTACTTTCAAGATTATAAATAATTAATTTACTATCAACACCATAATTTTTATCAATTTGAATAACATTAAACCTTTTACTTGGTCTATTAGTGATAATATTTTCACCATTAAATGTCCATATAATATCACCAGGTTTTGGATATCCATGAAATTCACATGATAATGTTGCAATTGATTCATGATTAACAAATACTGTATCATTTGCACGTACTTAAAAATCACTTTCAATAAATAAATTATGTGAAAGTATTACTGGTTTAAAATCATTATTTGTAGCTACACACTCATATTCACCTGTTTGCCACTTTTTTACATTTTTAATTGTAAAATTTGAACCTTCATGTATTATTTTTTCATCATCGGATTTTCTCCAAGATATTCTAGGTTTTGGTTTACCATGTGTTTTACAATAAAATTCTGCCATTTCATTTTGATTAACAATTTTTACCTGTGATAAACTTATAAATTTAGGTTCATTCTTAACATTTTATAATATTGTATTAGAACTAGATCCTAATGCATTTTTTATATGACATGTAAAACGTGAATTATAATCATCTGGTATAAGATATTCAATATATAAAACTTTTTTTGTTGCTTTTTTAAGAAGTTCATTATTATGATATAATGTATATTTACCACTATGTTCTGGTTTTGAATTAACATTACATATAAGCCTATTTTCATCACTTTGTTTTAAAGTATCATTATCACCATCTATTGTAACCTTAATTTATGGTTTATATAAAATATTTATTTTAACTGATGATAATTTTTGTTTTTTTGAAGTTGGATAAATAATATCATATGTTAATTTCATATTGTTAAATTTTGAATCAATCTTTGTATTAATATTATCATAAATAGTAAAATATTTTTTAAAATTAAATGTTGAATTTTTGTGTATTTGACTAGATTGTATTGTTAAATGTTAATTTCTAAAATATTTACCAAATATATCAATCTGGTATATCATCACCAATCTATGAAAGAATATTATCTAATGTACCAGATTTTGTTATTACCCAATATATTTTATATATTGAATATGTTTTTGATATATAACAAAATTCTTCTATTGGAGCACCTTTTGTTGCATAAATAAAATCACTATTTAAATTTTTTTCATGATTGTAGTTATCAAAAATTCTTTAATTTTCTGGTAATTTTAAAACTTCTAAATAAGGTGGTTTATTTTTTTCAAAATTATTATAAGTTTTTGATGATGTAACTTGACATTCATAAAATTCATTAATCCATTCTGTAACATTTGTTATTTCTACATCATATTCTCTATTCAATGAACTTTCAACCATTCTAAATTGTGAAAGCATTGGAAGATCTCTTTCTGTTCCTAAACCAAAACTTCTAAGAAGCCATTGAACTGTTCCCTTCTATTATTAAAATTAAAAATAATAATAATAATAATAAATAAAAAAAATATAAAAAACTTATTTGATTTTCAACATGACATTTTAAAATAACTGTATCACCAACATAGGCAGTAATATTAACGAGTCTTTCAACAATTCTTTGTATTTTATCTTGTGAATATAAATTTTTTGCTGCAACATTATTTACAATTAAAATTAATATTTAAAAAAAATAATAAATTTCATTGTTTTAATTTTTTCATTATTTTTAAAATCAAAGTTAATATTATTATAAGTTATTGTTACTATAAAACCAATCTCTAAATATCATAAGAAAAATTTTAAACAAAGTAATAATATTAAGGACGCAATAAAATAAAGATAAAGTTTGAAAAAAACAGTTTTGCAAGTTGTAAAATTAAATTTAATGTTATATTCTGTTGAAGTATATTAATCATACTTCTACAAACAAATTTTCATTGACACAACAAATTTAATTCAACATTATATATATTATAATAAAAATGCTGTGAATAAAAGAAAAAAAAATTAAAAATTTATCCTATTCATTATGATAAAGTTTTTGAATAGTATCAAAGTAATAAATTAAGTTATAGTAAATTTAAAGGTTCTTTTTATCATAATTATGACTAAAAAAGCGATGTAGAAATAAAATTATAATTTAATATTTATAATTAAATTATTTAATATCTATATTACAAAAAGAATTAAAAATAAATTTATTTTTTTTTGTTATGAAAGAATTATAATACGTAATAATTTTAAATTTAAATTTCTATTTAAATAATAATTTATTTTGACACTTTTATAATGGAAAATTTTTATTATTAATTGTTAAACTTTCTATTTTAGAAAAATTTCTGTAAATTAATATTTTAATGCCTTGTTATTTCTTGACAAAAGAAATATGAAAGATAAATTAACTGTTATTGGAATATTACAATATTTTAAAGTGATAGCATTAATTTAAATTTTCATACAACATATTATAATTTATTATAATATAACATTTATTTCTACTATTTAAATAAAAAATTTAATTTTTTTATAAAAAAAAAATATATGAAAAATAAAAAAGTATTTAAAAGATATGTATCATCTTTTGAATAAAATTAAATAAAAATAATAGATAAATAATAATTAATCAAATTTTTCTTGTATTTTTATCATTAAAAATATAAAAAGCAAATATATTATAAATAAGAATTTTTATTAAAATATATTGTTTTTGCAATTTAGATAATCATACAAAGTGTTAGAAGTTAATAATATACTATCTAAAAGATAACGCAAT
>NW_020171577.1:0-3238 GCF_001040885.1 Strongyloides ratti | reverse complement strand
AATCAATACAAAAATTTTATCTATTTTTAATCAAAAAATTTACCCAAATATAAAAAAATAAAGAAATATTTCTAAAAATAAAAAAATAACAATTAAATTACTGTCCTAAATGTTTTTAAAATAAAAAACAAATCAAAAATATAAAAATTCTTAATTTAAATTGTTATATATTTTGAACAAGAAAAAAGAAACAAATTTAAAAATATTAACTTTTTTTTATATNNAAAGAAAATAATTATACATAGCATAGTAGTTTAATAATAATTTATATATAAAAAATTTATAAAAAGATATACTTAATACAAAATTTTTTCTAAATTTTTTTATATTTAAAATAATATAAAAAGAATTTTTAAAAATCTATACAAAAATTTTATCTATTTTTAATCAAAAAATTTACCCAAATATAAAAAAATAAAGAAATATTTCTAATAATAAAAAAATAACAATTAAATTACTGTCCTAAATGTTTTTAAAATAAAAAACATATCAAAAATATAAAAATTCTTAATTTAAATTGTTATATATTTTGAACAAGAAAAAAGAAACAAATTTAAAAATATTAACTTTTTTTTATATATTTTAAAATCTTTTTCTAATGACGTATAGAAAAAAAGTTTATTGAAACTTTCTATTGAAATTAAAAAAAAACATTAATTTTTTCAATATCTATAGTTAACTTATATTTTTATAAAACAAAAGTAATTATAGATATTTTTTCGTTTGCAAAATTTTTATATATATTTATATTTATTAAACAAAAATTCATTTATTTAAAAAAATTTTCCGTGTATTAAAAATATTTTTAAAAAGAAAAATGAATATAATCATTTTAAAAAAAGATCTTATTATTAAATTTGTTATAATTATTAATTCAGTTTACTTGATCACTTCAAAAGAATAAATGAAATCACAAGTTAAATTAAAAAAGGCGCATTCTTTTTAAATATATAAAATTATTCAACTTTTTTTATCAAAAATTTTATATTTGTATTACTTTATTAATAACGAAAATTTTACCTCTATTTCAAAAAAAAAATAATAATTAACTTAAGTGATAACGTTACTTTATATATTCTTTTAAAAAATAAAAAAAATGTTTTAAAAAATTTAAAAAGTATTTGAATTTTATTTACAAAACTGTAATTTATTCTATTGATATAATAAAAAAACTATAAAACTCACTTAGTCAAGCCCTGCTGGCAAGTGTGTGCGAAGCACGCGCTTGTTTAAATTATAAATTTATTATTATTTCCATTTCCATTTTTATTTTTTTATTCTTAACTTAATTTATCCAATGGAACTGAGACTTTATATGGATTTTTTTCAGCTTCATCTTTTGTTTTTGTTATGTTTTTAAATGGAAAGTAAAAACAAAGTTGGTTATTCTTCTTTTTACCAACTCTTTTTTTTCTTCCTTCTGAACAGTTACCCTTAAAACATATCTTGGTACCTACCAAAAAAATGTTTTAATCATAAGCTATTATGACTTACTTGTTTCATTACTTATTGTCCAGTATCCCTCAATATTAAAATATCCATTTGTATCTGTTATAGTAGAATTTAACACATCCAAACCATTATTTCCTTCATTTTTTTTGTAAATTGTAACATTAACATTTTTTTTTCCTTTATTATTACATGTAACATTTCCTTTACCAACAAAATATCTTTCACCTTCTTCGCTTTGTTTTGTATCACAATTTAAATAAGAAAAAAGATAAGCAATAATAACAATAAGAATTAAAAGAAAATTTCTTTTATGTTCCATATTAAAGATTTAAAATTAAACAATTTTAACTATTTTATAATCAAAAATATATAAAATAAATTATAAAATCTTACTCCTTTTATAATTTTAAATTATTTATCAAAATAAAGTACAATAAAAAAATTAAATCTAGTATTGTATTATTAATAAGTTTTTTTAATAGATAATTATAGCTTTTATACAATATATAGAAATTTTCAAACAATAAATATGATAATGTTCTTAACATAAGTAATTTGTTTAATCTTGAATATTTAAATACAATAAATCTTATATACAAAAAAATTTTAATAAAAATGCATTACTCTAACATATTTACTTATATAAATTAAATAAGAAATTGTCAATTATTTTATGATTATAAAAATAAGTAAAATTAATTAATCAAACGTATTATATAAAGTAATTTTGTAAACTTTTTTATTCTAAAAATATTAATTAAATTAATTTGTTCCTATTTTCTATATTATTCAAAATTAACTGTTTACATTTTTTCTAAATTTTAATATATTTAATAATCATGACTGTTTAGAACAAAAAATAATAAAACTTATGATCACAAACATTATATTTTTAAAAATTATTATAATCGAGATGTTCGACTAAAACTACTAAAGATATTTATACAGATAATAAAAGAATTTTATAAATTTTTTAATCAAATTTCTAAATACATTAAAAAGCAATATCTTACTAATGGGTAATTTTTAAAGAATGACTATAAAAATAAATTAGAACTTACTAATAGTATGATATATTTTAATTAGTCAAGAATGTCTCAAGAATTTTTTAAACTTACTGTCTTAATAATTAACTAAATTTTTGGATTTAAGTAATTTAAAGGTTGTTAACATTTAAAGTATTAAAGTATAACATCGATTTAAGATAATTTTTATTTCTTTTTTGTAATAACAATTATTTACCTTTACAAATTATGTTATTTAGTAAAGAAGTTTTATTAAATTTTAATATATTTAATTTTATCAAAACAAAAAAAAAATTTTTAATTTTTATATATATATTTCAACATTTTAAATTAATTGTTTTTTGTTTGGTATTTATATACTATTAATTTTTTGATTTTTTAATAGTTATATTTGAAAATTACCTATTTATATTTATATTAAATATAATTTTAAAGCAAGATCTCAACAACCTTAATAAAATAAATTATCTTTATTTACATTACTTCAATTTTTACATTTTAAATTTTTTCTTAATTAGATCACAAATATATTTACTAATGTATTAAAAGTTTTATTGTGTTTATTTAAATATATATAATCGTACCTGAAAGTCTTCAGGTACCTTTTTATAATATGAAATAACTATCACTGTTATATAATGTGTTTTCTTCTTTTTATTTTTCCTTTATATATTCTTCTTCTTTTGTTGTTTTTTTTCTTTTTTCCCAAAATATATTCTTCTTTTCCAAAATATGATGTATGAATCATATTTACATCCCCA
>NW_020171576.1:0-3341 GCF_001040885.1 Strongyloides ratti | reverse complement strand
TAAATATGTGATATTCAAAAAGCATATTAGTTGTAATTATAATATTTTTTTAACAAAGTTTTTATTAAAAAATTTTGACTAATTTAAAATTTAACATGAATTTATATTATTTTATTATTATAAAAAATAAATTAAATAATAATAAATGTATATTTTAAACTATGGGATAAGCATTTTTACAATATCCAAATTTTATATGGTTAAATTATTCACCTAGGTGAAATATAATCTGAGGTAAAAATTTAGCATCATAGCTTCATTGTGCGCGGCAGTAAAGCATTTTGTTTCTAAGTTCATTTTTTTAATTTTCTATGTGTATTTCATTGATATGCATATGAAANTTCGTTTGTAGTTTAGAGATAGAAGTAAATCAAAAATAAAAACTTTTTTCTTTCCGTAAAATTCAATTGCCTTTTAAAAATATTATTAAATTTAAAAAAAAAAATTTTGTTTGGAAAAAAATTTTGCCGTCGGGGATATAGCTCAGTGGTAGAGCATGTGACTGCAGATCATATGGTCCCCGGTTCAATCCCGGGTGTCCCCTATTTATTGTTTTTATTTTAAAAATATATCACAATTACATTTATCATTTCAAATTATATTCTAATATTTAAAAGTTAATACTACTCTTTTAATAATTTTTATTAAAGTTTACTCCTTCATACTTTAGTTTAAAAAAAAATTTTTTTATAAGTATCTTAAAAGATTACATTATAAAATAAAAAAATTTATTTAATATATTTTTAAATAGTAATGTTATATTATTTAAAAAACATAAAAAAATAAATATGTGATATTCAAAAAGCATATTAGTTGTAATTATAATATTTTTTTAACAAAGTTTTTATTAAAAAATTTTGACTAATTTAAAATTTAACATGAATTTATATTATTTTATTATTATAAAAAATAAATTAAATAATAATAAATGTATATTTTAAACTATGGGATAAGCATTTTTACAATATCCAAATTTTATATGGTTAAATTATGCACCTAGGTGAAATATAATCTGAGGTAAAAATTTAGCATCATAGCTTCATTGTGCACGGCAGTAAAGCATTTTGTTTCTAAGTTCATTTTTTTAATTTTCTATGTGTATTTCATTGATATGCATATGAAAGTATGACTTTATATACCTTATTTTTAACCATTTTTCATGATCTTTTTAATTAGCTACATAGAATTTAAAAATTTTTAATATAAAAAAAGTTGAGTCTTAAAGTCATAAAAATTAAAGATCTTTCCTATTTTTGGAAATATCAAAAATGAATTCAATATCCTTGAAAACCTTTTGATAAAATTTCCCTATATTTGATTTTGTATGGAGAAAAAAGTTATTTATAAAGCATTTTTATATAACACTTGCATTTGCCTAATTTTTGTAAAAAAAAGATTTTAACACTTTGTTTTAAGTTTTTAAAACTTGTTTTTATAATTTTTTTTTATAATTTTACGTTTTTTTAAACATCCTTAATGTTATATTACTCCCATATATTAAACCCTTTGTTTTTGAATTCAACGTCTGTTATTAATCTTATATTTTCTATTTTAATTAGCATTTAAAGTTTCTAAAATTTCATAATTTCGTAATGTGGTATTTATATCTAGAATCTTCCATATTTGAAAAAGCTTAAAAAATTAGTTGGTGTTAAAACATCATTTTTAAAGTTATCTAGAATTTCTTTTTTTTCAACTAATGTTAATGTTTCCATTATCTCTTTGTATTGACAAGTATATTTTGCACTCTTAACAAATTACTAACTTTTTGCAATTGTTTCTATTTTTCGGAAACTAAAAATATAATCTATATATTAAAAAATAACTGACCTATGTAATTTGCTATTTCTCTTTTGACAATTAATTGAAACCATTAAGGCAAATAATTGTTTTGAACCATTTTCAAATGGTAATAAGCATTGAGCATTAAAATAACTTTCTATTTTAATAGAAAAAATATTACAAAAATTTTTAAAATAATTTGTAACAATAAACAATAATATTTTATATGAAGGATGTTTTTTATTTTCATACACTTTTGATAATTTATCAATTTTTTAAAATATACACTTTAATCATAAATAAAATTGACAAATTACTTAACAAAGATAAACTTCTTTTAATAAAATAAACTTTTTTTGATAATTATAAAGAATACCATTTGATAATTTTACTTTATAGCGCATAATTAAAATATTAAATAGTTTAAAAAAATATCAAAATCATTTTTAAATTTTTTTACAAAATTGCTAAATATTTAGTTTTATTATTTAGTTAAAAAATAATCTTTTTAAAAAAGTTTAAAGTTTAAATTATTTTATCAAAAAAAAATATTTATTTTTACTTCTTTCTAAAAACAGTATCAAAATGTGTCGTAACTGTTAAAAAAACAAAATATTGTTAATAATAATATTTTTTAATTTACTTAATATAAATCTTTAATAAAAAATTAAAATGATTTAAAGTGCTTTTCTATGTAGTGTAAAAATTTTTATTAACAATTTGTTTTTATTAGAAATTAAGATAAAGTAGAAAAAAAAGTAAAATATGTAAAAATAGTTTACATATTAATTAAAAAATGAAAAATATTATTTTTTTGGTTACTGATATTAAACATTTAAACTAAAGGATATTTTTTTAGTCAAAAATCATGTAAAACATTTTTTTTAAATTAACTTAGAAAATAATTGAAAAAATAATATTACAATGCTTAAAAAAATTTTTTTTTATAAAAATTAAGCGTATACAAGTGTCATATTTAAAAATTTTTTTATAAATAACTTTTTTCTCCATGGAAAGCCAAATATGGAGAAAGTGTATCAAAAGGTTTTCAAGAACAGTGAATTCTTTTTTGATATTTTCAAAATGAGAAAGCTCTTTAATTTTTATGACTTTAAGACTCGAAAACTTTTATGTTAAAAAATTTTTAAATTCTATGTAGCTAGTTAAAAAGATCATGAAAAATGGTGAAAAATGAGATATATAAAGTCATACTTTCATATGCATATCAATGAAATACACATAGAAAATTAAAAAAATGAACTTAGAAACAAAATGCTCCAGCGCCGCGCACGACAGAGCAATGAGGCTAAAATTTTACCTCAGGTTATACTTTACCTAGGTACATAATTGAAGCATAAAAAATTGGGACATTACAAAAATGCTTGTCCCAGATTAAAAAAATTGCTCGATTTTCTCAAGAAACGTGTTTTAAAATAATCATGATATTTTTTTTAAGAATCTTTTAAACCTTAAGGAATAATTATTTTTATTTTTTTTGTTAATGTAAATAACAATAATATTACTATCAAATTAATAAAAAAACATATATTATTTAAAGC
>NW_020171575.1:0-3406 GCF_001040885.1 Strongyloides ratti | reverse complement strand
AAAGATATTGCAGCATAAAGTACAAAAAAACAATATTTGCATCTATTGTAAAATGGTTGTTTAAAGTGAACTTAAAAATAAAAATTATCTTTAAGCATAAAAAAAAAGTTGAAAGAATTGCATTTATTGTTAACCTTTCATAAACAATAATTTTTAAACAATATATCACTTTTGATTTTGAGCTTAAAATTTTCTAAATTTTCTAAATTTAAAAAAAATAATTACATTTAAAAAAAATATTTACTAAAAAAAATAATTTTAAGTACTACTATGTTATTAAGAAAAATAAGAACCCAGTTTTGAAGTCTATAAACTTTAAACCTAGAAATTTATTTCTAGTAAAAAAAGCAATAAAAGGTTCAAAATTTTATATCATTTGGAAAGTTTCCATTGAAATAATTGATGTAAAATTATGCATTGTAACTTTCAAGAAACTTATGTACAAATAGCGAATCTTTTGATTCCATGTCTTACAAATAAAGTCGTATTATAAAAATAATATCAATGATAATAAAAAATCTAAAAGACTTATTATACTTAAAAACCTATGATGATATTATAGAAATGAATAAGGAAACTAAAAAAAATTCTACAATTTTAAATAAAATTAATGATAATCTACTAAATATAGTTATAAATTAGTCAAAAAACTATTTTTTAATGAAGTTGAAGAAATAATTTAAAAACGCAAACGCGGACGTTTTTGAAAGTCTAAAATAATTTCTGAAAAGATTAATAATCTCAATGATGAAAATAATATTTATAAAATTAAAATAATTTCCCATCTAATGATTGTCAAAATAAAACTAATAATTTTAAAAATAATATGTCAAATGATAATAAAATATGTCCAAAATACACAGGTCGTAAAAGTGGAAAACTCTGAAAATTAAAAAATTTTAAATTGATATAATCTAATAAATTTAAAAATATTAATGTCATTATATTATAAGTAATAAAAATATCATTATAAATGATTTGAAAACCAATGATTCTCGTGATAAAAATTAAAACCAAATTAAATTTTCATATTTTATCAAAAATATTTTTTATTTATTAAATATTTTAAAATTCTACTTTTAAAAATGAACACTTATAAAATCTTCACCTGAAACAACATCAATTAATTTCACTATCGCCTAAATGAACTTAGTAACTTCATGGTATAACTCTTACCTAAAGAGAAAGACTTCCAGGACACATTCAAACAGGATTTGAACTGCTTGATAACTGACTTCCTTCTCGATAAATTGTTCTACATTCTTCTACTCCCAAAAACAAAAAGATCCTTTTTATTTTCACCTCTTCTATAACATCTTCTTCATCCTCTATTTCATTCTTTGAAGAGGATAACAACAATAGCACTGATATGAGAGATGAATGGTGAAATGAATTAAACTTTTAAAAAAATTTCTAAACTTCTGTTGAGAACATACTTTTAGTTAATAATATTATTAGTACTATTTCTATTGTTTAAATTCTTTAAATTAAAAGAATTATTTATATGTTGATGTTCTTATACTTATCTTAAATCTATCTTGAGCTTTAATATCAAATCCATACTGATTTGACATTCTTCTGATATGCTGAAGTAATATATCAACGTTATTTTATGAAACGTTACTTGTCACCTATAAATTTTGAATCATAAAGAGAAATAATTTATTTCTTTTTTTGGTAATTAAAATATATATAGTTTGTAAATTTTTTAATAAAAATATTATAATTTTATTTAATTATTTTATCTTTTGTACATATCTAGAATCTATAAGTAGTGACTATTTAACACTTAAATTTTATAGATTAATTTTGTTATATTCTACATTAAAAAAATTTATTATCAATTCATTGTTTTATTTATGGGTTCTAGAAAGAAAACGTTTTATTTTTAATTGTATAAAAAAGTTAAAAAATATATAAATTATCTTTTTGTTTGTCTTGCTTTGGGATTTGTACTTAAGAATTTATTTCAGGTCAATACTCAGAACTACAGGCTACAATAACATTTTTTAAATGTATAACTTTTTTTTTTGTATATTTAAAAGATTTTAATGTTAAAGTTTGTAATTAATTTTTTATAAATATTTTTAAAATATAAAGTGTTGAAAAAAAAATTTTATTATTATTTAAAATTTTAGGTTCATTTTGATCTAATGTCTTAAGTTCTTTAAATGTTGAAAAAATAAGAAGATATTAGTAAAAAAAATTTTTTCTTTATAAGTTTAACAAAAAAAAGTGTTAATTAAATATTTTTTTTAATTCATCAAACTTATCTTTTTTTTTATTTTTATAAATTCTTTAATATAATGTATAAAATATTATTATTATAACATTTAGGTAAAGATATATAATTTTTATTTCAAATTTCTAGATAATTCTTATTTATTGTTATTTAACTAGTATAAAAATGAGTATTGAATCAGTTAAATTAATTATTTAAATCAATTTAAAGTTTGATAATTAAAGAAAAATAATTTGTTATAATCATTTAAAATATAATGTTGAAAAATACATATATATATTTTTATAAATTTATAATATAGAAAGATTGAATTTTAATAACCTTTCAATGATATAAAAATATACTGTTAACAAAAACGCAAACACTTCTCCTACATTTTGAGTACTATTTTAATTTAATTCTTTTTATTGAAATATTTTTTAAAGAATTATTTTTTTTTAAATTTAAAAGCACTTTATACTTTTTATTAATCGTATCTATCATTTAAATATTTTTTTAAAATAATTATAAAAAAATAAATTGTGCATTAATTGGTTCTTTTCTGAGTAGAAATAGTGCCTTAGAAAATAACAACTTTACTTTATATTTAAGCTAAAAAACATTTATTTTTTTTTATTTACTATGTTAAAAATATTTAAAACTTAGTTAGTTAAAGAATTAAAAAAAAAAAAGCTTAAAAACATTGCCAACATCAACTCGAAATAATTACAAATAAAAATATAGTTATTATTACATAAAAAAATCAGCAATATAAATTTATTACTGAAAATCTATTGTAAACTTTAAAACATTTTAGTCAATTTATACATTGTATTGGCAGAAGCTATTCATTTCCATTAAAAATGTTAAATTCATAATTAAAAACCTAAATCTACTATTAACAAAAAAAAATATAATCAAAAAAGATAATTAAAATAATTAATGATAAAAAAATTGACGGAATAAAATAAAATAAAATAAGAAATGTAATTTCTTTAAAAAATAATTAGTTGCTGTAAATTGGATTATAACATAAACAAGCGCGCGCTTCGCGCACGCTTGCTTGCATGCAGGTCTTTTGTGTAAGCTATAGATTTTTTCATTTTATCGGTGATTTAAAGCATGTATTTCAGACGCTCAAATTTTAAAAATTTTTTAAATAATGTGATCTATTGTATCATAAAA
>NW_020171574.1:0-3409 GCF_001040885.1 Strongyloides ratti | reverse complement strand
ATAATAAAATAATGAAAATTTTAATTTGTTGTTAATCTTTTATATTATATTTTTATTTATGAAATAAAAAAATTTTAAAATTATTTTCTTTTTTTTTTTATATTATTTTGATCATATCAATAAATTTTCAGTTTTAAATAAAAAGCATAATAATAAAATATTTTTTTTTTAATTTTAGTTTATAAGTATCATAAAAGTATAAGTACAATCATTTAATATAATTAATCATTTTATTTCTATATAAGCATTAGATAAAATAAAAGAATATAATCAGTTTTAGTTTTAGAAGATGCTTTAAATTGTCTAACTCATATCTATTTTTTATTCTAAATAAAGAGATAAATTAAATGTAAAATAAAATATTTTATAAATTGTACTTTATTTATTGAGGCTACTTAATAAATTATAACCAAATTATTTAAAATTATGTCTTGAATAAAATTTGAAACATTGAATATAGACAAAAAATTATTTATTTATTAGTAATATAAAAATATAACTTTTTTTGCTATTATTCTTTAGGTACTAACAGAAATTAAATTGTTTTTTAGATTTTTTTAAATATATCAAATTTTCTTATTAATCATTTATATTATAATTTTATTCTTTCAATATTTTCTAATTATAATAAATGTTTAAAACTTATTACACTTTTTTTAAAAAGTTTTTAACTGTAAAATATTTGTTATATCTATTTTTTCTTGTTGTTTTGTTAATCAAGACAAATAAATAAAAAAACAATTGATGTTATATGTATTTAAATAAAACATTTGTATAAACTAATAGTATTTTTTAAAAATATAAGCTAAAATTTTTATTAATTTTAATGCTCATTAAAATATTACCTTTAATTGATAACCTATATTTATTTACATGAAAACTTAAAAAAAATTTGGTTTAATTTTTATTTAACTATTAATGTTTACAAAGTTTGATGTCTTTTCTAATTTTTTTTTTATTTATCATTTATACAATATAATGATATATCTTTTTTGTAAATAACGTTTTTTTTTTTCTTTTTTTTAAAAAATTAGATTATATTTTATTATTAAAAATTAATTAATATTAGAAATACATTTTAATTAAATTTATTTCTAATATACTTCTAATATAATTTTATAAAAGTTAACACCCCGCAATATCAACATTTTATAAAAGAGTATGTATGTATGTTGTTATAGTATTATTATTATAAAATGTAATTTTATTTTTAATCTAAAATAATTAGAAATTATAGATAAAAATTTTACATATTTTATTTTACATTTTTTTTTTATTATTTTAATATAAAAAAATTTTTTAACTATATCATTTTTAGAATTATACATAACATTATAAAAAAGTTTATTAAAACTAAAATAAAATAAAAGAAATCACTCAACAAACAGTATAATTATTTATATATAAAAAAATTTTTTTACATATTTTTGTTTTATTATTTCAAGAAAAGTTAATATTTAAATTAAAGTATATTGGTTTAATAATATTATCTTAAAATTTAATTTTTTTTTAAAAGTTAAATAATATTTATGTGATTCAAAGTTCTGATATGGTTAAAGTCAAATAAAATCCCAATAAACACTTTATTTAATCAATTTATTTTTTATAAATTATTTTTTTACAATAAAAGATAGATTCCACAGAAGTATATAGCTAAGACAAGATTAAAAAACAGATACCATGGCTTAAAAATGATAAAAGCAAATTAGAATATTAAGGAGTGCTCCTTTCCAGAATCTTAATATTTTTATTACAAAAATATAATAACTTATACAAAATTTATTAGCAAATTATTTAAGAAAGAGCAAATAATTCGGTATAAAGAATTTTACAATTTATTCTTAAAATATACAAAAATGAATGTAATAACCTTCATAATTTTTCTAAACTTTTTATAGATTTCTAAGCAAAGAGAAGGTAAAAGAAAATTATATAATAGAGTAAATGTTACGCTCTGTAACGCTATTAATTTAATATCATATATTTCTAATATAACACTGTTATATTACTTTATGAAAAAAAAAGTTTAATTTTAAGTTAATAAAATATTATAAAAAATTTAAAATTTTGTAATTTATATAATTTTTAAAAATTATTTACGATTAATTCAACATACATCGTTAATATGAAAAATACTATGTTACTAGGTGTAATTTTTAATAGTCAAAATGTTACAACAAATTAATATTATCAAATATATTTATTGTTAAAAAAATATGATAAACACTGTAGTTAATATTTTAATTCCAATTTTTTACAAACAAAATAAAAGATTAATTTGATAATAAATAAAATTGTTTTATTTATTCATACTTTGATTTTTTTTAATAAATATCAAAAGTAATATTTTTTAATGTAAAGTTTTTTGTCATTACATAATTGAAATTTATAATGACCTTTTTATTTATTATGACTATATATCAAAAAAAATAATGTTTTAGAAATTAAAAAAATTGTTTTTTGACAATTTTAAAAAAACTTATTTTATTTTTCTTTCTTCTTTATATTATTTAAATATATTATAATATATATTTTCTATGAAAATTTTAAAGAATTTGAAATTTTTGGAATAATTAATATATATTTTATTTTAATTAAACATTACTTTAAATTTGGCATAACATGTTATATTGATAATATATTGAAACAAACAAAAATATTTTTGTTTTTTTTTTCTTTAAAAAATATCACTCTATATTTAAATTGTTATAAACTATTTATTGTAAAAAAACATATTTCAAAATTTTAAACATTAAATACTGAAAACTTCTAAACTTGTTGTTAAAATTAATAACAATAAAAAATATTTTATAAGTAAATTCATGATTTAATGTAAGATTTAATTTTAATAGAATGATTAAATTTACATATTTGTAATTTTTTTTACTAAATTATAAAAATTGTTATATTATTGAATAATATCTTATATTTATTATAATTACAATTAAAAAAATAAATATTACAAAAATAATATTATTGTGGTTTATATTTATTAATTAATGTTTCCATATTTTTATAATTTTCTAAAGATTTTTTTGTAAATTTATCAAAAATTCTATTAATATTTTCATTGATTTCGTTGCATTTGTTGTAAACACAATTTTCTAAAGAATTATTAAATTGTGTATATATTTCTTTACATGTTGTTTCATAATTATCAATCTCCATTTTGTAGAAATTTTTTTCTTTTAAAATATGTTTTTTAAAATTGGTTAATGTTTTTTCATATTTTTCCATAGTTAAAATTTTAGCTTCTAATTCATTTATTTTTCTTGTGTTATCTTCAAAATCTTTAACCAATTTTGTTTTTCGTTTCTCTACTTTGTTTTCTTCAATTTTAAATTCTTCTAAAACTTTATGGAAATATATCATCCACTTTTCAGTTGTTGAATTTTTGAATATTATTTTG
>NW_020171573.1:2485-3470 GCF_001040885.1 Strongyloides ratti | reverse complement strand
TTAGAATTTTAATATTTTTGTTATCCTTGAAGTTGGATATGACAGATGAAAGAAATACTTGAAAGATTGTTAAATCATATTACATATCTTAAGCTTCTTTTATAATATAATATAAGAAGGATATTTATAATAATTTTATTTTTGTAAACTATTTTCAGAAAGTAATAAAAAAATTTTTGAATAGTATTTTTTTTAATTCACATATGTTTATTTGTTTTTAAAATTAATTTTAATATATATTTAATAAATATTTAAAAAAAAATTAACAAAAGTATATATTAATAAAACATTATGTTAAGGTAAAGATTTTTGTGGATTTATGTATAATTGTGCACTATCGTTTAAATAAAACAGATGTTAGTTAAATGAGGAATAAATTAACTATATTTTACTTTATTATTTTACGCTTTTAAAAATAAATATTATTTATATTAAATTTTTTATTCCAAAATTATAAATATATTAAATATTTATTAAATTATTTTTACTTTTAAAAAAAATAAAAGAATAATTTCTTTAATCTTACATTTTTTTTACTATTAAATATATAAATATTTGTTTATTGTATCAGGACATTTTTTTCTTCTAAAATTTAATTATTTTAAAAAAAAAGATACCAGGCTACAATCAGATATTTACATATTATCTATTTATTTTATTTTAATTAAATTATTTTGAATATAATTTTTTTTAATTGTATCATATTTAACATTGTGTTGAAATAGGACAAAAATTATTTTTTAATTTTTTTTTTAATTTTATTAGATTTTTCTATTAAATAATTTATTCATTAGTTTTACTTTAACATAAAAAAAATTTACATATTAACTTTATATAAATTATAATTTTATAAAAGTATATTAATTATTAAATATAAAATATTTTTATTTTTATTTATTTTAATAATTATGCTAATTCTAATATAGTAAAAGAATTGATTGTTATATACAATAAAATATCCATTCTAATTTATTTCAACAACTTC
>NW_020171573.1:1883-2257 GCF_001040885.1 Strongyloides ratti | reverse complement strand
TATTTAAATATGTAATTGATAAGTGTAGAATTTATTTATTGAGGCTAATAGATTATTATAACAAATTTAAATATCATACATATTAAAAGTATTAAAATAATAATTATAAATTTTTTGTAAAAGAGAATATATATTTTTCTCCTATCGCAAAATTTAATTTTTTTATTTTAAATATAATTAGAAAAAGAATGATATTAATATTTATAAAACGTGAATAAAAAAAATTATTTATATAAACTTTAGTTCATATATATGTTACAAAATATATCTCTGTCAAAAATTTAAAATAATAAAAAAGTATAAATTACGCCTTTTTATGTACTTTAAAAAAAGGGTGTTAAAATTAATTATATATATATATATATATATATATA
>NW_020171573.1:1613-1876 GCF_001040885.1 Strongyloides ratti | reverse complement strand
TTTTTCATCCAAAAAATTTTCTTATATTACAATTAAAATACAAAATACTTATGTTTTCCCTTAAATTTTATTTTAAAGTATTAAATTATTAAAACTAAAAATATTGTAGAATAAATATATATAATTAATTATTTTTTTTTTTAAAATTTATTTATTATTGTTTTATATTCTTTAAATAAAAGATAAAAATTTTACAATTGAATTTCATATGATAATATATATTATCAATTATTTTTATATTGTTAGACATTTTTTTGTGGTTC
>NW_020171573.1:0-1556 GCF_001040885.1 Strongyloides ratti | reverse complement strand
TATTTTAATATGTATTTGATAAGTGTAGAATTTATTTATTGAGGCTAATAGATTATTATAACAAATTTGATTATCATACATATTTAAAGTATTTAAATAATAATTATAAATTTTTTGTAAAGGGGAATATATATTTTTCTCCTATCGCAAAATTTATTTTTTTTATGGCAAATATAATTAGAAAAAGAATGATATTAATATTTATAAAACGCGAATAAAAAAAATTATTTATACAAACTTAAGTTCATATATATGTTACAAAAATATATCTATGTCAAAAATTTAAAATAATAAAAAAGTATAAATTACGCCTTTTTATTTACTTTAAAAAAAGGGTGTTAAAATTAATTATATATATATATATATATACATAATTTAATAAAATATTTTATTTTAATATTATATATTAAAATGATAATATATTTTAAAATAAATGAAAATTTTAAATATTTTAACTATAAATTATTAATCATTTTATCTATTGGTCAAAATTAGTATCATGAATCATATTAATTTAAATCATTTAATCAGGTAAAGTTATAAAAATATAATATAAATATCTTCTTTAATATATACTTATCATAAAATATTCTTTAATATTTAAAATAGTGAGTAAAGTTTTATATATTGTAAACATTTTTAATGTTTTAAAAAAGTTATATAGAAAACAATCAATTTAGTTGTTTACAAAATGAATATTTTATTATATAAAATAATTTTTAAAAAAATTAAAATTTATTTTGTTCTAATAACATACATATAATGAATTAAAATAATAATTAAAATCTATAAATTAAATTAAATTAAATTTATTATTAATAATTTAAAGTTTTTTATGTTTTAATCCTGTTACTGTTATTATCTCATTTATCTCATGTTTATTATATAAATATTATTCTATAAATTAACTATTAATTTTTTTCAAATTATATTTTGAATGAATAGATTTATCATAAAGATGTTTCAAAGAAATACAAATATAAAATTTTTTAAATTGTTAAACGATAGTATAACTAACTAAATTCTTATCTGTTTAACTCATTTTAAATATCATTAATATTGAAATATATAAATTAATTAAAAGATAAATTTTGAAGATATTATAAATTTAACAATTATATTTTCTCTAACTATATTATAGGGGAAAAGTTTTCATATATTTTAAATATTAAAAGGTAAAAAATTATCAGGAAATTTATCAATAATAATGATTATTCTTTAATATTTTGATTAAGTTATTATATGTAATAAGTAACTCTTTTAAGAGTATCTATTAATATTTCCTTTTGGTGGTAAATGAAGTCCTATCTATTAAGATATTCCTGAACATACAACCATCTGTTAATAAAATGATTTTACTCATTTGTCCTTTTTTTAAATATCTTATCATTAAAAAAAGGATCATTTTTATAATATTTAGACAATAACAAAATTAATTATCTTCAATACAATATTTACTTTTTCAAAGCTAAGTTTGTAAAATAATTAAAATATTTTAAAAAATTTTTACTTTAAATTATTACAGTAAATAATATTCTTTTAAAATATTTTATTTT
>NW_020171572.1:0-3513 GCF_001040885.1 Strongyloides ratti | reverse complement strand
TGATTTTTTTTAAATAAATGAGACTTTTAGTTTTATTTTTATTATATGTATAAACATTTAAAAATATTAAAAAATTATTTTTTTTTATTTTAACATTAAAAAAAAATACTTGGAACGAATATAATAAACATTAAAAAAAATTATTTTATAATTAATAAAATTTTATTGTGATTTTAAACTTTTCTATGTATTAATTTGTTTTTGTTAATTCTGTAAAATTTACGTTCTTTCAATTTTTCCTTTTGAAACCTCATTAGGATCTACTTCTTTATACATCAATCTTACAACTCTCGATTTTATAACACCACGCATATGTACTATTACATAATTATCTTCCGAATAAAACGTTCCTTTTTTCCCAAAATAACATAAAATAATTCCAGGAGAACTTTTATCCCTTTCTAATTTTATTTCAACATAACCATTATCATTATGACAATTGTAATCTAAAGGAATGCTTTCGTCATAGAAATAATAAGATAATTCAATAATTGTTCCAGGAGCTGACGTGATACTAAAATCACAATCATATGCTAAATATTTGTTAAATCCATCTCCTGCTCTAGTTGCTTTCAGATCCGAAAACATACATTTAGGAGTTACTTCTGAACTTAAAAGTTGACAATATTTTCCACCTAATGAACCAGGACAAAAACATTTATCACAATTATGATAATCTGGTGTTCCACCGAAAACACACATAAATGATGGATTACAACGCTTTTCACAATAATGTTTATTTATTAAAAAGGTATCTTTGTGAGTTAATAAGTCAAAACTAAATCTATTATCTTCTTTGACATAAGTTCTTTCAAATGTTTTTTTGCTTGGATTTATTGCATATTCATTTTCTCTTAAAGTCATAATATTTTTTGGATTAATATCGATACCAAATGTATTTACAATTCTCTTACTTCTTTTTTTTACGTATGGCAAAAACTTTTTTTGAATATTATTTTTGTGAATAAGAAAATAGTCATCTCTATCTGGTCTGTTATGCTCAAAGTCAAAACCAAGACCATAAAATACCCATCTCATTAATTCAACATTTGATACATTTTTATTATCAAAATAAATAAATTGACATTGTTGTGTGTCAAGTTTTTTACCAAAATGAGTTCCATAATTATTAGTATCTATTTTTAAGAAAAAACACTTTTTTTCAACTGAATTGTCATATTCATCAATTTCTTTAAAATCCAGACATGATCTTTTAGATATTTCTTCAAACACATTTTTAAGATTAGTATTAACTTTTAATGCTGCAGAAATTTTATAATATATTATTTTTTCTTTCCATAAGCGAGTAGGATTTCTCAATGCTGCTCTTTTATTTCTAAAATTATTTTTTTGAATATCAAATGTCTAAAATTAAATTTATAAAAATCATTAACATTAAAAATAAGATCATATAAAAATTTTATATTAACATATTATTTTTTTTAGTAAAAATAACTATATAATAATTTTTTTTAAAATTATGAATTAAATAGAACTAAAATAAATACTTATATTATCAATACTCATATATTAAACTTACCTCAAAAGGCCTTATTGGATATATATTTATTAATAAAATTAATATGTAAATTAATATCATTTTATCAACAGTTAATATTATAAAAATAATTACATCAAATTCCATTATATAAAAAAATTTTTTCACCTGTTTAAATTAAATTTATTTTTTTAAAAATTTTTGCTAACAAAATTTTGTTAATTTTTAAACATATTAATGGGATAATGAAAGTAATTTAAAGCATCAATTAGATAAAAACAAATAGTTAATATTTAAATAATTTATCAATAGTTTTATAAAATAAAAATTTAATAATAATACATCTATTCAAAAACTTTATATTTTTTAAAATAATTTTAATTTTTTTAAAATTATTTTTATTATTCTTCTTTTGTATTAGATAAAATAAGAAATTAAACGTAATTATCAAAAAATATTAAAAGTTAAAAATATGTCTGTTTGTGTAAATTAATAAATAATTAATCATTATTTGATGTTTTAAATATAAATGAGACTTGAATTTCATTTATATGTATATAAACATTTTAAAATCATAAAAAATTATATTTTTTTGATTAATAGCAAAAAAAAAATTCTTCAAACAAATATTATAAATATTTAATAAAAAATTTTAATAATTAAATAGATATTAATGTGATTTTAAATTTTCAGCGCATTTTTTTGTTCAAAAAAAAACATTTTTTTAAACTAAACATCGTATAAATAATTTAGAAAATATTAATTACACATCATCAAAAGTTTTTTAATAAATTTTTAAAAAAAAGTAAAACTTTTAACAATTAAATTAAGTTAAGAAATTATTTTGTTTTTAAAAATTATGAAAAATTTATGTTCTTTAAATGGTTTGATTATAAATAGTACTAGGTTGTATTTCTTTATACATTATTCTAAAATATCTTGACGGAGTCATACCACTTGTAGATATAAATACATAATTATCTTCAGATATAAAAGTTCCGTTTCTCCCAAAATTACATAAACTAATTCCAGGAACAGATTTATCTTTTTCAAATCTTATATTAACATAACCAAGAATGAAATTACAACTCATTTCAGTAACATTATTAGTGTCATAGAAATAATAAGACAATTCAATAAGTGTTCCAGGTTTTTATGTGATACTATATTGACACACGTTAATTAATTTCATGTTAAATCCATCTGGTTTTTTTAATTCCACACTTGTCAAAGGACAGATTGTTTTATCTTCTTCTACAATTGCTTCACAATAGCTTCCATGATATCCTTCGTCACAAAAACATTTATTACACATATCACAACTTGGAGTTCCACCATTTCGGCAATAAATTGGAGTCTTACAACATGCTGATTGCAAATAATGATTAAAATAAAAACTTTCAAGGCTAGAAATTGCTTTACGAGTCAAATCTTTTTCCCAATCATATTCATAATACAAAAGTTCAAAAGTTTTTTTTTTTTATCAATTGCATAATCATATTGATCCAAAGTCATAATACCATTTATCATAACAGGTAAATCATTAATATATACTTCTTGTTTTTTTTTTTTTTTACATATGGCAAAAACTTTGGTTCTATATTATCTCTGTGGATAACATGATAGTTTCTTCTATCTGCTCTGTTATGCTCAAAATCAAAACCAAGACCATATAATACCCATCTCAATAACTCAGTTGTATTAACATTTGTATCTCTTAAATAAATAAATTGACATTCTTCTGTGTCAAGTTGTTTACCAAGATGAGTTCCATATTCATCGTTGCTATATTTTAAACAAAAACCTTTTTTTTTAGGTGGATTGTTATTATTTGGAAATTCTGCAAAGCGAAAACATAATTTTTTACTTAAAAGTTTGAACACTTCTTTTGTCTCATTAGTGAGCTTAATTGGGTCAATTGCTTTAAAAAATATGTTATGATCAGTCCATCCTGATGTAAAATTTCTCAATACGTCTCTTTTATTTCTAAAAGTATTTTTTTGAGTATCAAATAT
>NW_020171571.1:0-3602 GCF_001040885.1 Strongyloides ratti | reverse complement strand
TTTTTTACAAAATTTTTTTTTTTTAAAAATTTAATACAAAGAAATGTAAATCTAAATCTGAAGGAAAATAAAATATTAAAATTGTAAAGAAAAAAAAGGAAAACAATATAGATAAGATAAAATTAATAATACTTTAAATAAATTTTAATACTTTAATTAATATTTACGAATTATATTTTTAAAAAAACTTCATCTAAATTATATCAATTTAAAAATTACATATATAAAAAAGATCTGTTGTTTGTTTAATAATGAAATAACTTTTTGTCATGTAATTTTCAAAAATTTCTAACAAAAAACTTTTTAAAAAACTAATGTTTAACTTTAATTTAAAAAAAAATATTTTTTCCAATTGAAAATTATAATTAAAAATTATATTAGGTATATTTAAATAATTGAAATAATATTTTGGATTTTATTAAAATATCTAAATTAAAATAACCAATATATATAACAAGAATTGAATGAGAAAAATTTATTTTTCAAGAGTTAAACATATGTTTTATAATAGTTAATTCTTAATAAGACATTTTTTTTATTCTAAAAAACTGTTAAACAATAATTTTAAATTTATAAAGTGATGTATATTTATATATGTAAAATAAAAAATTTTTTATCACTTACTAAATCGTTTTTAGATATAAAGTTTCTAACTCAAAAAATATTTTATTATAAAAAACAATCGTTTGTAATGCCCTGGCATTGAGGCTGTTTGATATTGTGTAGATTTATTGTTAAATCATCACTATTTTTAGTATTTATAGAAAGTTTTGTTAAAATAAATTACTCTTACACATTTTTGGTGATAATTTTATTTTATTTAATTTATTATATCCCACAGAGGCGGAGTAACAAAACGGAGTATAAAAAGGAAAAGAAATAAGAACTAAGTAATCATTCTCAGGAAAGCACAAGACATGAAGAACGACTGCTAATTAAATATTTATTCTCTTATTAATTTAATTTTGTATTAATTATTTTCACTAATACTGTTATCAAATAAATCTAATACTACTTTACATATAAATCTTTTGTATTAGATGGAAGGATTTATGTATTAAAACGATATTTTCATACAACTAAGATATGAAAACGTTAAAGCGTTTTAATTACTAAAACAAAAAATTTTTTACTGAAATCATAATATTAAATTTTACACTTTTTTTTAATTTTGCATTATAATAATGTCTATCAAAACAATGTTTTGTAATTTCTTAGTTTTAATATTGTTGATTTATTATTATTTAAAAATGTCTTATAATATAATTTGTTTGAATAAATGTGTAAAATTATGCTAACTGTTTTTGAGATAAAAATTATTTACTATCAATTAAATTTTAAGCTAAAATATTACTATGGCTTCAGTTTTTCATATAAAAAAAGAAAATTTTATATTAGTTAAAAGGTTTAATTTTTCTAAAAAAAATTTATATACAACTCAATTTTTAACTTTTTCTACTATATATATATAATAATTTAATTATACACTATAAAAATTTATAAAATAATGAAGTATATCTGCAAATAAAATTAAAAAGATTGTCAACGCCTTGAGCAGGATTCGAACCTACGCGGGCAAAGCCCAACAGATTTCAAGTCTGTCCCATTAACCACACTCAAAACTTAAGTGTCAAAATGTCTTACACGGAATCGGTTGGTGCTCCTAAGTGTCAAATTGACATATTGACATCAGATCAAAGTTGATGTAAATATGTCAAAATCAAAAAAAAAATTCAAAATAATGGAATCTTTCTATACTACAACTTTGAATCTTCTGAAGATTCTTGCGCCTACACACATGCATTACTCGAAACCCACTCCTCCGCCGCCGAATCTTCTGCTAACTTCACTGCAACTTCTGCATTCCCCTGCCGTGTATCGAACCTTTGATATCTGAAATTATAATTTTTGTTATATTAAAATTGCAACTTACAACTTTGTTCACTATAGTACTGTTTTTGAGTAATTTTACGTGCATGTAAAAATAAATTAAAACAAATTAATAACCACTTTAATTATAAATATTTTTATCATTTTTAATTATTTTATATATATTATTTGTTTTTTAATAAAATTTATAAAAATTTTTTTATCTTTTACATTTTTAATCGATAAAAAGAAACTTTAAATGAATATATTTTTAGCAATTTAACATAACGGGCTTTTATAAAACTTTTTATTATATATATATAATTGCATTTAAATTACTTAAAGTATTTGCACAATCAAATTTTTCCTTAGTTACATGCATGTTTTTAACTTAACAACTGCTTCATATTCTTTTAAAAAATTAATATATAAGATTATACTGATCTGTCAAAATTTTTTTCCCCTAAATCTAAAACGATAGAAAAAATTTTGACTGATAATAAGAAATAAATTTTTGATGTAGAAAATAAATTTTTTTACAAGATATATATTTTCTTATTAGTATATATGTTAATAACATATTTAATACATTATATGTTTTTAAACATTAATATATAAGGTTTATACTCATCTATCAAATTTTAAACATTATTTTTTAAATTTGATGTAAAAATTTTGACAGATTAAAAAAATTTAAGTTTTATAGGTAGCAAAAAAATCACAAAAATCAGTATAATAAATATATTTGAATTTATTTATTTAACATATTATATCATCTTAAATAACTAATATAAATTGTTCATACTTATCTGTCAAAATTTTTAACATCATTTTTTAAATTTGATATAAAAATTTTTGGCATATTTAAAAATTTAAATTTCGAAAGTAACAAAAAAATCACATAAATTTTTATAGTAAATGTATTTTACAGATAAAAAAATATGTTTATTTAGATATTTGACATATAAGTTTACATTTAAAAAGAAATATACAATAATCGTACCTATATGTCAAAATTTTTTACATCAAATATAAAATGATGTAGAAAATTTTGACACATAAAAAAATTTGATTTTTTCATTTTACAAAAAAATTACAAAAATCAGTTTAATATTTATATTTTTCAAAAAATATACACGTTAATCAGTATGTTTGATAAATTATATATTTTTTAAAAACTAATATTTAAACTTCATTCTTATGTGTCAAAATTTTTTACATTAAATTAAAAATGATGTAGAAAATTTTGACACATAAAAAAATTTAATTTTTTCATTTTACATAATAATTACAAAAATCAATTTAATATTCATATTTTTCAAAAAATATTTACCTTAATCAGCATATTAGATACATTATATCTTTTTTAAAAACTAATATTTAAACTTCATTCTTATGTGTCAAAATTTTTTACATCAACTTAAAAATGATGTAGAAAATTTTGACATTTGGAAAAATATAATTTTTTAAAAAATCAAATAAATTTTACATTAAATTAATTTTTTAAGTGTTATATGTGTTAATTAGCATTAATTTGCAAATTTGATATATTATATTCCTTAAAAAATAATAAAATTTACGATTTTTTTCTAATGTGTCAAAATTTTTTACATCAAAATTGAGTTCGATGTAGGAAATTTTGACACTTAGGTTTTGTGTGCACTCTGGCATCAAGGCGATAGAAGTTGATTTATTTTTAACTACTTAAAAAAACTTCTAAATCTTTGAATAAT
>NW_020171570.1:2804-3632 GCF_001040885.1 Strongyloides ratti | reverse complement strand
AAAAAAAAACGCAGTTATTATAAAAAAAGAGAAAACATTTATTTGATAATTTGTAATATAATACTACTTTTAAAAATATAATTAAAGTAATTTTAACTATAATGTTTAATAATCATATGTTATAGATTATTTTATTTTAACATTTTACAAAAATTTATTTTTATCATACTAAAATAGTAAAATATTATGTAAAAATATGATAATTCATGATTATGTATTAAAACTTTTTTAATAAAAATAAAGTTAGTTGTAGGTAACCTTTTAAGGAAAAAATCATTTTTAATCTTAACTTTTAAAGTATTAAGTTAATATCATTATATTAAAAATTAACTTTCTTAATTACTGATTTGTATTATAACAATTCATTTAATTTTCATCTTTGTTTTGGCAATTCATTCAAATATAAGAGAGAACAAAAAAAATTTTCATTGCGTTATCTTTTAAATAGTATATTATTAACTTCTAACACTTTATATGATTATCTAAATTGTAAAAAGAATTTATTTTAACAAAAATTCTTATTTATAATATATTTGCTTTTTTTATTTTTAATGATAAAAATACAAGAAAAATTTGATTAATTATTATTTATCTATTATTTTAATTCAATTTTATTCAAAAGATGATACATATCTTNNNAAAATACAAGAAAAATTTGATTAATTATTATTTATCTATTATTTTAATTCAATTTTATTCAAAAGATGATAGATATCTTTTAAATACTTTTTTATTTTTTATATATTTTTTTCTTATAAAAAAATTAAATTTTTTATTTAAATAGTAGAAATAAATGTTATATTATAATTAATTATAATATGTTGTATG
>NW_020171570.1:0-2793 GCF_001040885.1 Strongyloides ratti | reverse complement strand
GAAATAAATGTTATATTATAATTAATTATAATATGTTGTATGAAAATTTAAATTAATGCTATCATTTTAAAATATTGTAATATTCCAATAACAGTTAATTTATCTTTCATATTTCTTTTGTCAAGAAATAAAAAGATATTAAAATATTAATTTACAAAAATTTTTCTAAAATAGAAACTTTAACAACTGATAATAAAAATTTTCCAATATAAAAGTGTCAAAATAAATTGTAATTTAAATATAAATTTTATTATATTACGTATTATAATTTTTTCAAAACAAAATAAAAAAAGATTTATTTTAAATTTTTTTTGTAATATAAATATTAAATTATAATTATATTTCTACTTTCTTTTTTTAGTTATGATTGTAAAAAAAGAACTTTTAAATTTACTACAACTTCATCTATTATTTTTAATACTATTCACAAACGTTATCATAATGAATAGGATAAATTTTTTATATCTTTTGTTCCCGTCATTTTTATTATGATATATATAATGTTAAATTAAATTTTTTATATCAATGAAAATTTGTTTGTAGAAGTATGATTAATATACTTGAACAGAATATAACATTAAATTTAGTTTTACGAATTGCTAAAGCTTTTTTTTTAAACTTTATTTTATTATGTCCTTAATATTACTACTTCATTTAAAATTTTTCTTTTATTATTTATAAATTGGTTTTATAAAAAAATAATTTATACTTTCTATTAACTTTTTTTTTTGAAAATAATTAATTAAACATAAAACAATGTAATATATTTTTTTTATATTACTTTTAGTTGTAAATACAGCTGATGCTGAAAATTTATATTCACAAAACAAAATACAAAAACCAGTTGAAGAACCAGTAAATAGTATTGCCTATGTTAATGATATAGTTATTCTAAAATATCATGTTGAAAATAAGTAAGTTTATAAATATTTAATTATTTATTATTATTATTTTTAATAAATAATAATAGGAGATAACAATTCAACAGCTTTTTAATGGTTTTGGTTTAAGAACAGAAAAAGATCTTCTAATGTTTTCACAATTTAGAATGGTTGGAAGTTCATCGAATGGAGATTATGATGTAGAAATAACAAATGTTACAGAAAGGAATAATGAATTTGATGAATGTCAAGTTACCTCATCAAAAACTTATAATAATTTTGAAAAAAATTAACCACTTTATTTAGAAGTTTTTAAATTACCAGGAAATTTGAGAATTTTTGATTATTACAATCATGAAAAAAAAATTTAAATAGTGATTTTATTAATGCAACAAAAGATGCTCCAATAGAAGAATTATATTATATATCAAAAACTTATTCAATATCTAAAATATATTGGGCAATAACAAAATCTGGTACATTAGATAATATTCTTTCACGGATTGGTGATAATATATTAAATGTAATATATGATAAATATTTTAGAAATTTATCCTTACTAACACAATCTGGTCAATTACACAAAAATTCAATATTTAATTTTAAAAATATTTTACTGTTTTATGATAATTTTACTACAATGATTGATTCAAAATGTAATAATATTAAATTAACATGTATTATTATTTATCCAGCTATTAATAATCAACAATGATCATTAGTAACAATTAATATTTTATATAAACCATAATTACAACTCACATGTGATAGTGATAATGATACTTTAAAACAAAGTGATGAAGTTAGGCTTATATGTAATGTTAATTCAAAACCAGAACATAGTGAAAAATATACATAGTTTCATAATAATAAACTTCTTAAAAAAACAACAAAAAAAGTTTTATATATTCAATATCTAATACCAGATGATTATTATTTACGTTTTTACATGTCATGTAAATAATGCATTAAGATCTGATTCTAATACAATATTATTAAATGTTAAATAAGAACATAAATTTATAAGTTCATCACAGGTAAAAATTGTTAATCAAAATGATATGGCAGAATTTTATTGTGAAACACATGGTAAACCAAAACCTAGAATATATTGGAGAAAATCCGGTGATAAACAAATTATACATGAAGGTTCAAATTTTACAATCAAAAATGTATAAAAATGGAAAACAGGTGAATATAAGTGTGTAGTTACAAATAATAATTTTAAATCAGTAATACTTTCATTCAATTTATTTATTGATAGTGGTGTTCAAGTACGTGTAAATGATACAGTATTTGTAAATCATAAATCAATAACAACATTATCATGTGAATTTCATGGATATCCAAAACCTGGTTATATTATGAACATTTTATAGTGAAAATATTATTACTAGTAAACTAAGTAAAAAATTTAATGTTATTCAAATTGATAAAAATTATGGTGTTGATAGTAAATTAATTATTTATAATTTTGAAAGTAAAGATATAGATAATTATAACTGTACTGTTTCAATAATTTATACAACTGTATTAGCAACTATATCAATACGTTCATATACTTTTATGTATAAAATATCAGGATTAATTAAAAAAATTGATTTCAATTTATTAATAACACTATTATTTATCATAACTTGTGCTGGTGTTTTAATAATTATATTTGGATTACTATATTGTTTATATATTAATAAATATAGAAAAAGAAAACAGTATATAGATTAAGAAATAAAAACTATGTTGGTAATATACAAGTTGAGTGTGCTGCTGTTGATAATATTAATTTTGCTTCTTTATAATTATTAAGTAATTAAAGAACAAATTCACTTGGTACATTAACATATAATAAAGTATATGAGTCAATAAATCAAAATAGTTCAGATTTATATATTAATGACAATTATGAATAAGG
>NW_020171569.1:0-3640 GCF_001040885.1 Strongyloides ratti | reverse complement strand
ATCTTTGCCATCTTCGCCATTCAATTCAGTATATAAGATGTTTCTTCTGAAGAAAGTTCAAGTCAAGTTGCAGTAACATCACAAGAAAGAAACAATTTGTCTGAAGAACAAGGAGTAGTTCAAACAAAAAAAAATTTATTTAAAAATTTAAAAGATAAGTTTAGTGAAAAAACAAACGGAATGAAATCAAAATTTGTAGGTAAAAAAATTAGGTTAGCTTTAACATTTCTTTTAAGTTAATTTTAAAGACAAAGTACAATCAGGATATGATAAAATCAAGAATGAAGTTAACAAAAAGATTAAACAAAATAACAAAGTTTTAAAAGGCGTAAGTTATAAATAAAACGTTCTAATTATTTTTTTAGTTGGAATTGAGAGACAAATTGAAAAGCAAAGCTAGCGATTTAGGAAATAAATTGAGGAATAAATTTTCTAAACTTTTTTAAATATTAGGAATTTTAAAAAATTATAGTAAACATAAATAATACAATTTCTTATGTAAGAAATAATTTTAAAGCTATTTTAAAAACAAAAATATTTATAATTTATCTTATATAAAAAAATCAATGTTTATTGTAATTTTATAATAAAGATATAAAAAAAATTTGAAATATATGTTTCAAAATGGTATTTAAATTTTTAAAAGATTTATATAGTATTAAGTTATATTTCATTATTAATTTATCTTGAATTCTAGTTGGTAATGTTTCCTAGAGTGCTTTATTTTTTTTTTCAAAAAATTAGAATTTAAATATTTCTTTAAACTTTTAATTAATAAACTTTTCTTGTTAAAAAAAGTGTTTTTAAACTGTATTAAAAACAAATAAAAGATAAAGAAATGAAATGAAATGAAATTGAACTTGAAATGTTGTGAAAATAGTTTCTAAAAGATTTACTTTTGATTTTGTTGATAACTAAATATTAGTATCTTAATAAAAAATAAAGTTGTAAATAATAAAATAAAACATACAATCTTTATTACAATCCAGTTTTTCATTATTATCAAATAAAATATATGCTATATTTAAAATATATTTTTTTTTAATTTTTTTATATATTTTCTTTTTTTGATAAATATTTTTAGAGTGATAACAATAGATTGCTTTAAACTGACGAAATGGTATTTTGAAGTGATGAAAAAAAAATGTTTGTTTTATTTAAGTCAATTTTTCATATATGTTTACATTATAAATGTTTTGATAAAAATTTTTAATTTTTGAACCAAATTTTATTTGAAATTAGTTTTTTCTGTTACAAATACTAATTTCACACTTTTTGCTTAATATTTATATAAAAAATTTATTTGTTCTTTAAGAGATATATAATAGGAGATTTATTAATTTTATATTTTGTACTTTAATTTTATATGAGTATCTTGAGTTGTACATTGTATTCTTAGTTAGCCATAATTAAACACGCGCTACTAATTGAGTATAAATACTGAGCTAGAAAGTAGTTTTTTCAGTCTGACTATTTAACTAAAAATTTAGTGCTGAATACCTAGTAAGTTTTTATACTCAATTTAATTAGTTATCAATTATAGGTGGCCACTAGCGTTAAATTAACTTAAATATTGTAATTTGGTTAAAAATTAATAAAAATTGTAATAATAATATCTTTTGGTTTCTGAAAGGGACGCCATACAATCTTATCTTAATCTCCTACTCAAAAGAGTATCTTAATAAAATATTGCTTTTATATTTAAATAATAAAAAAGAAATTATAAAAGCTTATAATAAATCTATTAACGTATATTACTGGTATATTAAATATTTTGTCTTAAACGTTTAAACTATAGTAAGATAATAAAATTGAATAAAAATATAATAACATATTTTATAAAAAACATTAATCAACTAATTTATTTTTTTTTAACATACTTTTAAAAAATTCTCAGGTTGTAAATTTATTGAATATTAAAATATGATTCCATAGTTAATAATTATTTGTTCAATTTTTATAAAATATAATTTAAAATTGTCACAGGTTGTGATTAAAACTAAAACAATCTTTGATTTACAAGAATAATTCTAATATCACACTAAAAATTAAGATGTCATTTTAAGATAAAACTTCTGTTATTTAAAAAGTGATCGATTAACTTTATACCTTAAATTGAAAAATTAAAAAATTTTTTCAATTTGATTAACTTCAAGAGTTTTTTTCTCTTGAGTATTCGAATATTCTAAATATAACATATAAATTTATGTATTTTTTATTTAGGGATTTTTAGATTATTAAATAATATATTGAGTTGTAATTTACAATAAATAATTTCTAATTACAATTATAAATTTATTTTATTAATTTTGTTTTGAAAATTTAGAAACATTAAAATTATTAATTTTAGAGAATTTATATAAAGTTGATTTAGAAATAATATATTAACATTTCTCTTAAGCAAAAACTTTAAATTTATTAATTTCGAAATTGTTATTAGAATGTTTCAATATTATAAAAAAAAATTATGATTATTACAAATTTAAAAACGTTTTATTATCTTTAAATTTTTATAACTACATTGCATGATAGATTCTTTTTCGAACTTCTTATATTTTGTGCTCAAAAATGTTTTTTTACATCTAATCAAAAAACTGCTTTTAATAACTTTAATTTTAGAAAATTATCAAAAAAATATTTAAAAAAAAGTTTATCATTTTAATGTAAAAAAATATACCAAAAGAAGTAAAATTTATTTTCCAATTATTTTTTTAATTTTTATAGTTTTTTATCAAAATGCTAGATAAATTTTAAAAAAAATTGTTTTGATATATCTGTTTCAAAAAAAAGTAATATATTTTAGAGGAATGAAATTATTTTTTATGAATACATACTTTTACAGTTTTACAAGAATTTAAAATTGCTTGGTATTATATTTTAAAGAGAATATTCTCTATTACAAATAATATAATATTAAACGTATTACTGAAAAATTAGAAAATTTAAAGTTATTTAAACTAAGAAGTGGAATACGTAAAAAATAATTTCTTTTTGATAAAAGTTAAATTATAAGTAATGAATTTTATAAATATATCTTCTTCATTAAAGTAATATTTAACCTTCTTCATAAATGTCAAAAAATTTTAAATTATACTCAGGTTGTGGATGATAATTTTAATATTCAAAGTTTTTAAAGTTCGCTATAAAAAAAATTAAGTTACAATAAATAAAAATTATATAAAATCCAAACAATGTTTAAATTGACTAAAAAAAATTTGAATGTTTCATTTGTCTACTACAATATAAAAATATTTATTGATATTAACAAAGTCAAATAGATATTATAACATTTTACTTATTGCTTTAATGATAAAAAGTATATTTAAACTTTTTTTTATAGTTTTACAAATTTTATACGACAAAAATATTTTACCATTAATCAGAATTTGCTTTTTTTATAAAATATTTTCAAGTAATTTGTAAATATTTTATGTAAAATTAATTTTAAAAAAAAAATCATTAATTTTAAGATATTTAAAATTTTCATATTGAAATAATTATGTATTTTTAAATGTATAGTACAAAAATACTTTTATTTTGTAAATGAATCTTTTAGGATCTTAAATTCAAAAACTAACTAGAATAAATTTAGACAAAAATAACAACATTTTTTTATCAAAAAGTAAATGTTTTAGAAATA
>NW_020171568.1:0-3676 GCF_001040885.1 Strongyloides ratti | reverse complement strand
TATGTTAACACTTATATAGTATCCAATTATAAATTGCTATAGTAATCTTGAAGATTTCAATAAAATATTGTTATCATTTCTTAGATATAAATTAAATCTAATGTATTCCCTGACGGCTAGGATACGTCAACATATTATTTTTTCTCTTTTCAGTATCAAACGTTGTTTTTCCACTTGGAAATAACACTGAGTATGTTAAGGAATCAAGTAATGGATGATTTCTATCTATACTTGTTAATTTGGGTTGATTCTGTTTATTTAGCTTATATGTGAGTAATATATTCATTTTTGGAATATGCCCATCTGTAGTATCATAAATAAATGCTACTTCATTAGGATTCATTGGTACAGCCTCATTCCTATCATCGTTTGGTCCAGGTTTTACTATTCTTAATTGGAAATATTTCTTTTCAAATTCTTCATCTTTTTCATGTTGTTTTAGAAAGTCAATAAACCTTCTATATTCTTTAGCAATAGGTTGTTGTAGCATGTATTGCCTTATATGAGTTTTTATTGAATTTAATTCATTGATATTTTCATTTCTTCGTTTTTTATTTGCAGCAGGAGCATATCTTGTGGATGGCAAAGCATTCATTGCTTCTTATTTTTCTGTTCCAATCATAAAATATTGTGCAATTTTTTAGTGTCTATTTGTAAATTAAATAAATTTTCTACTTGAATATTCAGACGACTATAAGACTAAAAAGTTGTTTATTAGATTTATTAAAATATGACCTGAAGACTTTCAGGTTTTAACAATCAGAAATAAACTAAATCAGTTATATATATTATATTAAATTTTTCTTTTCTTATATAAGCACATTATGTTTATATTAAATATAAACATGATGTACTTCCCACAACATCATTTAGATACATAATGCATCTCTACATCCTTCTTTTTTCTCCTCTAAAATGTTTTCATTTTCTTTTTCATATTTCTTCAATTGGGAAGCGTGGATCCAAATTTCTTGGCGCCCTTTTTTAATTAGAACTCTTTGATGCCCATCAAGTTTCATAACTTGATAAGGGCCATTCCATAAGCTCTTCTTTCCTCTTTTGTCCACAATTCGTTTCTTTAATACCCAATCCTTTTCTTTAAGAGTTAAATTGAAATCCTCCTTATTTTGATTTTCCTTCCATGCTTCATGATGTATATTGTACCAACTCTTCTGGAGTGTTTTTATTGTTTCTTCCCAGTTCTTTTTTTTTCCTTAATACTTGCTGTCGACTAGAATATTTGAAGAAGTTAGTTGTAAATTCCCATTTCTTCCAAACATTAAATAACTTGGAGATAATCCTGTTTTAGGATGAATTGTATTATTGTAGCAGAAGACACTGGTTAAAATAGTTTTGTCCCATTCCTGATCCTTATAAATACGGATAGCTTCATTAAACGTTCTATTCATTCGTTCTACAATCCCATTAGATTGGTGATGATTTGCAGTGTTTAGATGGTGAGATATATTTAATGACTTGACAAACTTTTCAAATTCTTCACTACTAAAACACGTACCCCTGTCTGTAATTACTTTTTTGGGAACTCCATATTTAAAAATTATATTTTCTAACATAGAATTGATAACTTCTTTTGCTGATAAATTTCCTACTAATTCAACCATTACAAATCTTGTTAAAGAATCCACAGCTACCAATGCTGCTACATTTCCTGTACTAATTTTTCGTCCTGGTTGAAACAAATCCATATAGATTTTCCCCAGTGGAATATTTCCAATTAATGGTGTTTGAATGGTATTCTTAATAAGTTGATATGGTAGCGTCTTCTGTGTTTGACAAATGAAACACTCTCTGCATAATTTCTTATAATTATGTTCTATATTATCCCAGAATAATACTTGTAGCAGTTGTTTATTTACTTTCTTCCATCCGAAATGTCCACCTAACATCGGGTGTTTATGAAACTCTTTTAGATATTCATCCCTCTTTCTCTCTGTAGGAATGAAACCCCCTAACTCATCCGTAGCATTCTTTTAAAGTGTGTTCCAATTCGGTTGTAAGTCGATTGCAATCCTTTAAACGTTGGACAAGTTTGTTAAATTCACGTTTGTTCTTCATGGTGGAGTTCAAGTGTGGTGGAACCTCCATAAAAAGTTGTTTATTAGATTTATTAAAATATGACCTGAAGACTTTCAGGTTTTAACAATCAGAAATAAACTAAATCAGTTATATATATTATATTAAATTTTTCTTTTCTTATATAAGCACATTATGTTTATATTGAAATATAAACATGATGTGCTTCCTGCAACATCATTTAGATGCATAATGCATCTCTACAAGACTTTTTCTGTAAGATTACAGGTTGAATTCCTATTTGAAATACACTTCCTAATAAAAATATGTTTATTTATATAAGAAAATGTAGATTTTACTGGATAGACACGTCCAGATTTTATAAAATCAAAAATTATATTTATTTAAACTAATTTCATTCTTTTTATACCTTTTTCTTTTAATAATATAACATATTTTCTCAAAATATGTTATATAATCATTAAAACCTATCAAAACATTCCATTAACATATGAGTCAGAGACTCTAATGTTAACATCCCACTTTTTCCCTTCCATAGGGATTATCCTCCTGAAACTTTTTCAATTAAGAAGCATGACACCACTGTTCCACCCTTCCCTTTTTGATCAAAACTCGTTGATGTTGGTTCAATTTCAAAACCACGAAAGATCTTGTCCACGGGCTTTTACTTCCTCGTTTATCTACAATTCTTTTTTTAACACTTTTTCATTTACTTTTAACTCCAATTTAACTCCTTTTGTAGCTTCTTCTGTTTTCCACGATTTCTGATGTGAGTTCCACCATAGTTGTTGTATCATTTTTATTTTGTTCATCCAAGCCTTACAATTTTCGTCGTATTTACTATCCGTTATTATCTGCTCCTGTTTCCATCCTATGGCCGTATTCCTTCCAAACATCAAGTAAATTGGAGTGTATCCGGTTTTCGGATGTATAGTATTGTTATAACAAAAAGTTCGGTTCTGCACAGCTTCATCCCATTCAGTATCTGCATACATTCGTATGGTTTCATTCAAGGTACGATTCATTCTTTCTACCAATCCATTCGATTGTGGTGGTTTGCCGTTGTTAGATGATGTTGAATATTCATTACTTCTACAAATTTCTCAAAATTCCCACTGCTGAAACATCTCCCTCTATCAGTGATTATTTGTTTTGGTGTACCATATTTGAATATAATATCTTCCAACAGTACTCTAATTATTTCATCTGTTGTTAAATCTTTTACTGCTCCAATCATTACAAAGCTGGTTAGCGAATCTACTGCTACTATCATAGCCACATTTCCTCTTGACGTTTTCCTTCCTGGTTGCAATAAGTCTATATAAACTTTTCCTAAAGGTGTATTTCCCACCACTGGGTGTTGTGGGATGTGCTTAATCATTTGAGAAGGAATACTTTTTTGAGTTTGACAAGTAAAGCATTCCTTACATATTTGTTTGTATTCCGATTCCATTGTATCCCAATGAAATAAATCCATCAGTCTATCTTTCACCTTCCCCCATCCAAAATGGCCACCCCATAAAGGATGCTTATGGAATTGAATTAGAAGATTTCTCCGCTCCGCACAAAGTGTTATAAAACCCCCAGGTTTACCATTAATAGCAGCATAAAATTTATCACC
>NW_020171567.1:0-3691 GCF_001040885.1 Strongyloides ratti | reverse complement strand
GTTTAAATTATATAAAACCTTACTATGCTTATTTTACGTTATCATTTTTTTCAGAAATATTAAATGTAATATAAGGATACAAAAAAAATGTGTAAGTTTAGAAATTATACAATTTTATTTTTTCTATATAATGTTGTTAATTTATTTTAGAATTATCAGGTATAATAATGGAGAAGAAACAAAAATAGTAAGTTTAAAAATATATAATTTCACTATTCTTATTTAATGTTGTTATTTTGTTTCAGAATTATTAATTGTAATTAATTTAATATTTTTAATTTGTTTTATATTAAATGTTACAAAATAAAATTAATTATTTATATTTTTTGTTTTTTATTGTTTAGTAATTTAATTGTTTATTAATTTAATAATAATAAATATTTTATTTTATGGTGCTTGTACAGTCTAAAAAAAGAACAATTTAAAATTTAACAAATCATAAGAATTATAATTTAAAATATTTAAATTAAAACCATCTCTCCATTAATGTTTTGTTTCTTCCCTCTTCCATGCGAGATCTAGTTTTGTTTCCTTTATTTCTGCATAAGATCCAATATGATCTTATTAGTATCTTTTTCTTTTTCTGCATTATTTTGAATTTGTCCCAAAGCTTCTACATATGTTAATATATCATTAACACTTCGCTTCATCAACCTTCCTCTTATATTCTCTTCCTTTCTTAGACTATACTCATTTCCTTCCCTTCTAACTACTATGTAAGGTCCTATATAGTTTCCATCCAATTTTCCCTTTACGTAGTTCTTAATTAGAACTTTTTCTCCCATTTGGAATACAGGCTCTCCCCTATTTTCTTTTACATTCTTTCTTTCGTTATCCTGAATCCTATTACTGTTTGCTTTCTCTATGGCACTCTCCCATCCATTTCTTATTGATGCCAATGTATCTGTTAATTCAGGAAACTTATCCACCATTGCAATCCCTTGATCTCTTAACATAAACGGTTTCTCTTTCTTATTGAATACTAATAAAAATGGCGACTCATCCAAAGTCAACTGATAATTAGTATTATAATAATAAGCAGCAGTAAGGACCATAGTTTCAAAATCCATCCTAGGTTCTCCACAACGTTCTTTCATCTTTCCAATTAGGTCCCACATAGTTCTAAATGACCTTTCCACTATACTATTCTTAGTCTTAGCATACGGAGTTGTAATATGAAGTTCCACTCCCCATGTATCCATAAAGTGTTTGAATTCACTCGATATAAAACTAGGATATGAATCACATATAATTCTCTCCGGTACTCCTACTCTTAAGAACACTCCTTTATTTAATGCTTGAATCAATACTTGTGTAGTTTGATCCTTTATTACTTGAGGTATCCAGAATCTTGTTAAGCTACATATAGCTTGTAACACTAATCCATATCCTGGAACTACTCCGACATCTATTGCTATTACTCTAAACGGTTCTGTAGGTAATTGTGAATGCTTCAACAATGGTAACTCCGGTCTCATATCTGAGTACTTTTGACAAATATCACAACTTCTTATGTGATTTCTAACTTCTTTCTTATAATTTGGCCAATATGCCAACATTTTTAGCAATCTCCATGTTTTTCTATAACCTACATGTCCATTTCCATCATGCACCATTTCTATAACTGTTTTTCGTAGCTGTTTAGGTATAACAGGTACTAGTATTTCTTTTTCTTCTTCTTGAAGAAACATCTTTATGTGCCATACTTTATTTAACTTGATATATTTACCAGGTTCTTTCTTAATATCATTAGCCATCTCCATGTCCAATTCTTGTAACTGTTGAACATTATGTCTAAACTTCTTTACTCTCTCAATCTCAGTCTCTACTCCATTCTTATTAAGATCATTCTCATGTTCTATATGCTCCATATTCTCTAAATTGTATTCATCCCTATCTTGTATAATATTTTCTTTATCCATCAAAGACATAACATTACAATTTACTACTTGTTCTTTATCATCCCATTCTTGTCTTGATATATAATCTGCCATAGTATTATCCTTAGTATTAATATATTGTATCGTGTAATTAAAACTTGATATCATTGCAATATACTTACTATAGTCTGGGTCTACACCATCTCGAAGTATAGCTAGTACAGACTTATTATCAGTAAATATTTTAATTTCTGATAAATATAGTAACTCCAAATTAGCTACTAACGTACAAGCAATTGCTTGCATTTCTAACAAATTAATAGACTTGGCTCTTTTACAATGTTTTACTTTCTTACTGTAGAACTTAACTGGATATAACTTATTTTCTACTATTTGTAGTATACAGCCTGCCAAAGCATACATACTTGCATCTGTATAGATATAAAAAGGCTGATCAAATCTAGGAATCAGTAATATAGTGTCTAGGGCTCGAAATACTTCTAACTTAGCCATTTCACATTCACTAGTCCACATGAAATCCTTTTTCAATACATTACTACATTCTTGCATTGGACGAACTATGTTAGAATAGTTATCGACTGCATCACGAAAGAAATTTAACGCTCCTAACAAACTCTTAACTTCCTTAGGTGAGTTTGGATTTCTTCTTTCTTTTAATGTTTGAATTTGATTTCCTGGTTTACGTGTTCCATTAAATATTTCCCAACCAAGGAATTTAATAGACTTCTGTAATAATAAACTTTTATCTTTATTAATCTTTATGCCATATTTGGCAAAACCTTTCATTGCTTCATTTACTAACTTAACATGTTTTTGTGTATTGTTTTTTGAATAAATTATTAAATCATCCACATACGCAACTGAATTATTTGGTATACTTTCCCTTATTATTGTATCATATATACGTTGAAAATTTGCCATAGCATTGATGTCTCCAAATGGAACTCTTACGAAACATACTGTACCCATAGGAGTATATACTCCATAATACTTAATATCTTCATTTGGTATTCTCATTCCCCAAAAGGCTTTTCTTATATCCAATGTTGAAAATAACTCTGCTTTACTCAAATAGTTCATCAATTCCATTGGCGTTTTTGTTACATACATATCTGGTTGTGTTATCTCATTTAGTGCCCTTAAGTCCACTGCAAATCTAACTTCTCCTTTACTTGACTTAGGCTGTACTAATATAAAATTAGTTACAAAAGGTGTCTCTTTTCTTATAACAATTCCCTTATCCAACAATCGCTGTACATAACTAACAATTAAAGCTTCTTGTAACGGTGAATATCTAAATCTTGGAGGTCTTCTATAGGTTTTATTGTTCAACATCTTTCTAGGAATATCTATTGTTATATTGCTAATGTCCAAATCATCCTTTGATATTACTGTATCAAATTTAGCATATATTTTATCTTCTTCGTCCATAGTTTCAATTTCGATTCTAGATGTTGGTATTTTTTCAAACTCTTTCTGTATCTGACTTCCTTCTTGAACTAACTCTTCTAACTTTGGATAAAACTTCCCATCCAAATATATTCCTTCATCTGTATAGGTACATATAAATTGACTTGTAAAATTAGTACCCAGCAATATTTCATCATCTCTTATAGTAGTTTCACCATCTACTACTAAAACTGGTGTTTTAATATTCTTATCCTTTACACGTAATTGTACATACACTATTCCTTTAATTAACAACTCTCCATTTGCCACTCCTTTAGCAACCATATCTACATCTTGAACTTTCTCAATAGTAAGCTTCAAATTATCTGCACATTTTCTAG
>NW_020171566.1:0-4217 GCF_001040885.1 Strongyloides ratti | reverse complement strand
ATAAAATATTTGTCACTTCTTGTATTGTTGGCTATTCAAGTTGCTTCATATGTGGATGAATCTAGAGAATTAGGTCTTATACAGGAAAGATATGGACCTAATGTATTCAGTGCAAGTAATAGATACAAAAGAAAAGCCTTTACGGAAAAATTAAAGGAAAAAGTTAAAACTATAGGAGATAGTGTTAAAGACAAAATTGTATGTTTAGAATTAATTCAATTTATCTTTTTTTTTAGCATCATATAAAGCAAAAGGCTAATGAAACTTTACAAGCAGTAAAAAAAAAATTTTAAATTAAATTTTATTAGAGAAAAATATTAAAAACAAACTTTCTAAGATTTTTTTAAAAATATAAAATGTCTTAACTATGTTATATAATTATGAGCATTGAATTTTTAAAGCAATTATAATGAATAATATAAATATTTACCAGAAAGTAAATTTTTAAAACTAATTAAAAATATCAATGCTTATTTGATTTTTTAATAAAATTATAATAATTAACGTTTTGTTTTTTTTTTATTCATACTACACTGTAAAAATCTCGAAATATTAAAAGATATGTTATTAATGATATATATTTACATTAAGTTAATATTCTAATCAATGATAAACTTAACTTTGTTATATAATAAAATTAATGCCATTTTTTTTAATTATTTACAAGCGCGTGTTTTACACACGCTTACCCATAGAACTTGGCTTAGTAAACTATATATTTTTTTTATAATATCAATGGAATCAATTAAAGTTTTGTAAAAACAGTTCAAATAGCTTTTTAATTTTTGAAAACAGATTTTTTACATTTTTTAAAAAGATATACAGACCAACGTTATCATTTAAATTAATTATTTTTTTTTTTGAAATAGAGGTAAAAATTTTTCTTATATATTAAATAATACAAATATGAAAATTTTTTGATGGAAAAGTAAAATAAATTTATTTAATAAAAAAGGAATGCGTCTATTTTTGATTTAACTCGTAGTTTCACTCACGCTTTTGAAGTGATGAGGTAAATTAAATTAAAAAATATAACAATTTTAAAGAAAAGATTTTTTTAATATATATATAAAAACTTTGCAAACAAAAAAAAATCTAAAATTATTTTATTTTATAAAAATATAACTATAAATGTTATAAATTAATTATGTATTTTTAATTTCAATACTAAATCTAAATAAACGTTTTTTTCAATACGGCAATAGAAAAAGATTTTAAAATTTATAAAAAAAGTTAAAATTTTTAAATTTGTTTCTTTTATGTTGTTAATATAAATAACAATTTGAATTAAGAATTTTTATATTTTTGTTTTGTTTTTTATTTAAAAACATTTTGAATAGTAGTTAAATTGTTATTTTTTTATATTTTGGTAAAGTTCTTGGTTAAAAAAGATAAAAATTTTGTAAAACTTTTTAAAAATTCATTTTTTTTTTTTTGAAATATAATACATTTAAAAAAAGTTTTCTATTATTTATATCTTTTTTTAAAGTTCTTTAAATTATAAATTAATTTATTATTAATTTTATGATTTATAATAATGTATTTATTATTAAAATTATTAAACATTTTTGTAATATTTTCATATATATTATAATAATTTTTACTTAATAAATATTTTTAAATTTATTACAAAGTCACAAAATATAAAACTAAATTAAGTATTTTTCATATTTAAAAATAGTAGAGTATTGTACTAAAAATATATATTAGAATGTAGTGTGGTAATATTATTGTATTGTTTTTTTTATATAGTAATAAAGTAGTTGCATAGTTTCATAAACAGAACTAATATTTTAAATTACATTTTGCAATAGATTTTTTGTGAATAGTTAAAATTTATACGTTTATCTTCATTATTTATTTCAAAATTTTGTGTATTCATAAAAAAAAAATTCATTTTTTGATTATCTCAAGAACGAATAAAGCTACAAAAATCTAATAACACTTAAAATGCAACGCTTAAAATTTACAAAAAAAATTTTTTTGTGATAAATTGTTTTTTTAAAAAGTTATTAGACATTAAAAATTCAGAAAATTTTTAGCCCAACTTCAGAGGCTTATATCTTACTTCAAAATTATTTTATTCAACATGTTTAACATGAAAACAGTTTCATCAAACTTTCTTTGCATATACTTTAATTTTTTACTCAAAGTCAATTGAAACAACAATTTTGCAGCAAATATAATTTATACTACTTTTTTATCTTTATGCTCCAATATCTCAATGAAAAATTATTTTTTAAAAACAAATGTGCTTATAGTTATCAGTGTGTTTTTTTACGTTAGAAACTTTTATTAAAAAATACAAAAATAATATAAAATTATAATTAATTTTTTTTATATAAACTGTTACATTCTCATTATATTTTGATAAATATATTTTCTTTTTTTTAAAGAATACAATAGATTTTCTTGTCAATTGTTAATAAGTGGAGAAAAAAAGATACTTCTGATTTGCAACTAAAAATTGAAAATTTAAATTTTATTTATTTATGCTAAAAAAATTACATTTTAAAAAGTTATGACCAAGCAAAAGAAAAAAAAAGACAAAAAATTGGTAAAAATGTTAAAAAAGTTTTTACACTTTTCCAAGAATATTTTGACAACGGGAAATGATAAAAATATGGTATAGTAGTCAAAATGTAGAGAAAAAAATTCTCCAGGGGTAATTTTTTTTATTTTTTTAATAAATGTTTTTTTTAAAAAGTAATAAAGTTTTAAAAATTTTAAATTTTATACCTAACTTTAGACTATCATATCTCACTTATAACTTTATCTATTTTAAAAAATAAGACCGAAAACGTTTTCTCCGATCTTTTTTTACCTTAAGAAAAGTTAAAAAATATTAAAAATTCTAAAAAAATTTTTCATACTTAATTCTCGCTTATATATATTTAGGATAAGATTTAAAGATTTATGCCAAAATTCGAGTTTTAAAGATAAAGTTTTTTTTTAGTAAATTTTAAAAAATAAAAAGATTTTACTAAATACATTAACAACAACAAAAAGAAATAAAAAATATAATACTTATCATAAAAATTAACTAATAAACTTTTTACCTTACGGTAAGGGGTAAAAAAAATGAAATTTTTTTGTCAATGATATTTATCTTAATACATTAAAAGTTTCAAATATCAATTGGAATATATACAAATTTTGTATATCTTACATTTAATATATTTAGACTAAAAAATTGATCAACAAACAAAAATTCTTTTTTTAAGACTTCTAAATAATGCTTTATGAGTATATCAAACATGAATCATTTTTTTATTTGAAAAGCAATATTGGCAAACTTGAATAATTTACTAAATTTTTTTGTTTTGTTTAACTATTATATTTGAAATCTAAATATATGAAAAATTTTTTTTCAATTTAAATAACTTTGATCAAAGTATAAATATGGAAGAAATTAAAAAGAAAAGCATAATCAAAATAAAATGCATTTTATAAAATATTTGTCTCTTCTTGTATTGTTAGCTATTCAAGTTGCTTCACAAGGTGATGAATCTAGAGAATTAGGTCTTATAATGGAAAAATATGGAGATAATGTATTCGGTCCACATAATAGATACAAAAGAAAAGCTCTTTTGCAAGAATTTAAAAGCAAAGTTAAAACTATAGAAGATAAAGTCAAAGGCAAAATTGTATGTTTAGAATTAATTCATTTTATCTTTTTTTTAGCATCAATTAGGACAAAAAATTAATGAAACCGTACAAGCAGCAAAAAAAAAATTCTAAATTAAATTTTATTAAAGAAAAATATTAAAAGCAAACTTTCCAAGCTTTTTTAAAAATATAAAATGTCTTAACTATGTTATATAATTATAAGCATTGGATTTTTAAAGCAATTATAATGAATAATATAAATATTTACCAGAAAGTAAATTTTTAAAACTAATTTAAAATATCAATGCTTATTTGATTCTTTAATAAAATTATAATAATTAACGTTTTATTTTTTTTTATTCATACTACATTGTAAAAATCTAGAAATATTAAAAGATATATTATTAATGATATATATTTACATTAAGTTAATATTTTAATCAATGATAAACATAACTTTGTTATATAATATAATTAATGCTATTTTTTAAAATTATTTATTTCAAAAGTATACTAATATTGACTTTTGAATAATTATAAATTTTGGCACAAAATATTAAACTATATGCTTCTTTGTTATTATATATTCTTAAAATTATATATATTAT
>NW_020171565.1:0-4249 GCF_001040885.1 Strongyloides ratti | reverse complement strand
TAGTGAATTGGTAACATCTACTATACCAACCGTCATATCTAAATTTTTACTTCACTTTAATGAGTGTAAAGATTGGAATGGGATTACATTGGAGTATTGTACAATCAAATTTGATGAATGTCAGCTGGGTGATATAAATGATATAAATTTATGTAATGTAAACTTCTGTGACTGCCTTTCAAATCATGTTACAAAAGATGAATTGGAAAATGTTAATCCAGCATGTAAAAACAGGCTAGTTGATTTTTGCCCCGATACTTCTGTTCTTTTATCATTTGACTTGGATTCAAATTCATTTAAATTTAAAGATACTATATGGAATTTGTTCTCGACTTATTCTAGTTTTGTTTACTTGGGTCTATTATTTGTAAGTTTTAATATTATTTTAAAAGTTTAACGCTAAAAATATACTATAGATGATTATATTCATTTATCTTTATGTGAAAGGATACCTTCACTCGTATCCATTGAAATATGAACAGGCTCCAAGTGAAATGTCTCAAGTTGGTATCTTATCCGATCTCACAATGAACATGACTGAAGTCACACTTTTAACACCAACAAAATTGAAATCATCATCAGATGTCAAATCGGAATTTTCAAAAAAAGTTTCGATAAATTGAATCATTTATTCAATTGGTATATATTATGTTATACTTAATTTGTTTAAAAATGTTTTGATTATTATTTGAAAAAAAAAACTTAGGACAAGTTAAATAGAGTTTTAAGTTAAAGAGATAGCATATAATATAAATATAACTGCAGACAATGGTATTTTATGTTATTGCTATGTTATTCTATATTTATTAATTATTATATGCTATGTAAGATTTTTTATATAAAATTTTTATTGTTTAATATCTTATATACTATAAAAAATGGTACTATTTAGTTTTGGTAGGACCTTTTTTAAAAAAAAAAGTGAATAAATTTTTGTTTATTTTTTTTTGTGTTAATTGTAGTTTTTTTTTTATAATATTTAAAGAAAATTAGTTTTTTATAATATTAATGAAGCAAGAAGAGATCACAGAGATAAAATATGTGTTGGAAAAAAGTTGATGGTTGAAATCAAGTACTTTTGAATTGTAGTAAATTCTTCCAGAATAACATATAAATAAAACTTGAAAAATATATAAACTGATTAAAAATCTTTAATAAAGACAAAGATAGTTATTAACTACAACATTTTACGATGGAGAGTGATATAAACAACCAAATTAAAAAAATTTTATTTGAAACTATGAAATAAAAAAATAAGAAAAAAACTGTAAAAGGTAATTTTTAAGAAAAAAATTAAGAACTTTTTTTAATATGGAGATTAAAACAATCTGATTTTACAAGATGATACAAAAGAATAGTGAGTAGATAATGTTAAAAATTCAAAAAATGTTTCCTACATTAATAATAAATGATAGAATTTTATATTAAAAAGTTTTGATAAATTTCTTTGGAATAACAATATTAGGAATCTGATTATTAATTTACATTTAAATATAATTTATAAATTTACAAAAAAAAAAATAAATTTTTTTATTTATTTTAGTTATATTTTACAAACATAAAAAAAAATCATTAATGTATTGTTAAGAAATGACATTTATTTGTAAAAGAAAATGTACAAAGACTGTTGATGGAGGAATAAGAAACAGAATGAGGTAAAATAAAATATTCTTGACAACAACCTTGCTGAAATCAGATGGAAAAATAAAGTTGGAAAATTTTTTTTTTCAAATACTAAGTATGCCCTTTTATATAATAATACTATATGAAGTTAGTATGTAATTGTAGTCTTTCTTTTTTCAAGTAGTTATGATTAAATACAAAGAAGTATAATTTATTAAAACTTAAAAAAATTACCCTTCAAAGTAACTACGTATATTCAAAAGTTTAAATTTGCAAAAAAGAATATCATATATAATAATTGTTGATCAACCAAATATTTAAAGGAGGGTAAATTAATTTTTTCTTACATATATGAATCATATTCAAACTTTTTGATATTTGTTAATTGGTTAGAAATTAAACTTTTTTATATTTGAAAAATTTTAAATTCAAATTAAAAAAATTTAAGTATCAAATGTAGTTCCTTAATATTTTATGCAAAGAATGTATTAATACTATCAACAAAAAAACGATCTTTTTTTGATTTATTAAAATTTGGCCGTTACACATCATAAATTTTTTTTTTCCGATCAATTCATTTTTTAATATTTTTTTTAACATAATTTACAAGCCTCAATTTAATTAAAATTTTACATTATTCTTCATTTATTTAAAAAATATCATATTTAAATTAAACAAATAATATTCAAATTTTAATATTTTTGGATTTATTTTTACAATATAACAAATGTACAATTTTCTGATTTTCTTTAGCTTAAATCCTATTTACCTTTGTCTTTATTAGATATATTTTTTAGAACATGATATTTGTTCTTATTTTCTAATTAAATAAATTAAATCAAAAGTACATTATTTTATATTCATAAAAAAAACTAAATTTTAATTAAATATATTAGTTTTTTGTATGGGTGTCATTTAAGCTACCATCTATTTCCAAACAATGAAATTATTAACCATTTCTTTAATACTTCTTGCATATTCAATTTTGATTTAGTATAAAATTAAATTGTATTTTTACTGTTATTGCTTAATAAATAATAATATTAGAAATTTCCAATTATAAAATAATTCTTTCAAAATATAAATATATGATTTTGTAAAGATGCAATGGAATGCATTCAATGAATATTTTGAAAAGAAAGATATGTTTTAGTTTAATCTAAAACATATCTTTCATATAAAATAAAATAAATTTAAGATAAAAATATATATTAGCGTGATTCCTGTTTGAATCACGAGCTTTGAAATAAAGTCTTATATAAAAAGCTAAATTGATTTCGTTTTAACATTTATAATTTGGAATGATAAAATTTCTAACAAAAATAAATACTGTAATTTTAAAATAATAATATTCTAATAATTATAAATCTATTTTCAGAGGTTATATTTATAAATGAATGCACACAATTTTAGGGATTAAAATTTTATTTGAAAACCTGTGATCCTCTCTGAATCACTCTAATAATCTATTTAAAATATTTCTCATATTTATAGTGATATTATGTTTTAGATTTGCATCTAAAACATTTTTATTTTCTCACAACATTAACTACATACATTCCATTGCATGTTTACATATTATAACTATAAATATTAAGATTAACATTTCAAACTAGGTTTACCTGCTATTATATTAATATAAAACTGATATATCTCTATAACATTATACCATTTTTTCTTCTTACAAAATTCATCATTTACCCATTAAAGTTGAATTGAAATTTGAAGCCGTTCAGTCATATTAACTGCTAATAGTCAATCCTTTATCAAGAAGAAAAAACTTTTAATACTTTCATATATTGCTTAGAGATATTTTCTACTTATATTTAAAACTTTTTTTTTAACTTCTTTTGTCATTGTTTTCGGTTTATTCACTTCGAAGAGGTGTATTCACTTGTTTTGATAACATAATCACTAATTTCATCTGAATCACTCAAAAAAATTCTATTAAAAATGGTAAGAATTAATTTAAAAATTCTTTATAATATTACTTTTTTTTAGTTTCCCAAATTTTTGCTTTTCTCAGCATTAATTTTATACTCTAGTAGTATTGTTTTTGGAAAATCTTTGACTTATGATAAGAAAAAACTGATAAAACGGTCTCTGAGTAGTTTACCTACTGTTTATAAATTGGATAAGTTTTATTGTGGGACTGATGGATTGGTTTCTTATCTTGCTGAAAGTAAAGTTAAATATTCTTGTCCCTCAAAATATGGTATGTTATTAGATAAAAAAAAAAAGATTATTAGTAAATAATATTTAATAAATTTTGTAGATGAGGCAAATATGTGTTGTTATGAACATGATTATTGTTATTCTCAACAAAAGGGCCAAGAAATATGTGATGAAATATTTTGTGATTGTTTAGTTCAAAATGTAGCTGGTAATGGAACTGATAAAGGTTGTGTTGGAACATCAAATTATTTTTGTGAAACAGTTAAAGATTTTGGATCTGATGCATATCTTGCTTCTGCAACAGTAGTTCCACCTAAAATAGATGACAATGTAAAAAGCAGTATTGAGAGTCATACAAGTGGGTACAAAGATATCTCATCAAATAGTGAATTGGTAACATCTACTATACCAACCGTCATATCTAAATTTTTACTTCACTTTAATGAGTGTA
>NW_020171564.1:0-4413 GCF_001040885.1 Strongyloides ratti | reverse complement strand
AATTTTACATAAAATATTTAGAAATTACTTAAAAATATTTTATAAAAAAAACAAATTCTGATTAATGGTAAAATATTTTTGTCGTATAAATTGTGTAAAACTATAAAAAAAATGTTTAAATATACTTTTTATCTTTAAAGCAATAAGTAAAATGATATAATATCTATTTGATTTTATTAATATCAACAAATATTTTTATATTGTAGTAGACAAATAAAACATTCAAATTTTTTTTAGTCAATTTAAACATTGTTTGGATTTTATATAATTTTTATTTATTGTAACTTAATTTTTTTTTGTTGTATAACATTATTTAACTATTTTATTTTATAATGAACATTAAAAAATTTGAATATCAAAATTATCATCCACAACCTGAGTATAATTTATAATTTTTTGACAATTATAAAAAAGGTTAAATATTACTTTAATGGAGAAGATATATTTATAAAATTATTTACTTATAATTTAACTTTTACCAAAAAGAAATTATTTTTTTGTATTCCACTTCTTAGTTTAAATAACTTTAAATTTTCTAATTTTTCATTAATACTTTTAATATTATATTATTTATAAAAGAGAAAATTCTCTTTAAAATATAATACCAAGCAAATTTAAATTCTTGTAGAACTGTAAAAGTATGTATTTATAAAAAATAATTTCATTTCCCTAAAAGATATTACTTTTTTTTGAAACAGATATATCAAAACAATTTTTTTTAAATTTTTCTAGCATTTTGATAAAAAACTATAAAAATTAAAAAAATAATTGGAAAATAAATTTTACATTTTTTGGTGTATTTTTTTAATTTTAAAATGATATATTTATTTTTAAATTAGATTTTATAATGAATCTTTTATAAAAAAACTGTTTTCAAAAAAATATAAGTAATTTTTTCAAAATATAGCTTAATTTAAGATAATATTTGTTGAAAATAGAAATTGTTTTGAATCATAAGTTACTAAGATTTTAAAAAGTTTTATTTTTTTGTTTTGTTTTTTCTAATTGATAATAATGGTTAATTTTTAATGTATCTTTTCATAAAAAATAATAGCAATTACGTCTAAATAAAACATAATATTTTTGTTAAAGATAGAATATAACTAGAAGACACTCAATATAATCTTAATTTGAATAAATGAAATAAAAAAAATAATGATAAGGATTTTATTTTATAAATTTCTAGTGATGGAATAGTCTATTTAATCTTTGCAAAAAGTTCAATATTATGTGATGGAAGAAAACATTTCTTTGTTATAAGATAATACTTTATTTCTTTGACAAAAATATTTCTAATTGTTTTAAAAAATTTTTAAAAAATAATATTTGTTCCTGTCAAAGTAGAAAAGCATCAAAAAAAATTTTGTTTAGATATTATTAAAAAAATCTAAGCACTTTTTTGTTCTTTTTGCTCTTTTAGATTAATTTTTTGGGCATTTAGATCTCTCAACACAATTACCATTTTTGTCTAAAGCAAATGGTTCTGCACATTCACAACCTGCTCCATTACAATTTAAATAGCATTCATTTGACTCTGAACTTAAATAATCATCACATTCGGATGGGCAAGATGACAAACAATCGGTATATACCATATTAGGTGGACATGTAACAGGTTTTGTTGTTGTTGGTTTCTTTGTTCGTTTTGTCTTTAATGTTGTTTTTGGTTTTTTTGTTGTCTTTGGTTTCTTAGTTGGTTTTGTTTTTTTTGTTGGTGTTGGTTTTATTGTTGTATTTGGTTTTACTGTTGCTTCTGGGCATTGTGATCTCTCAATACAATTACCTTTATCATCTAAAACAAATGGATAGTGGCAATCACAACCTTCTCCATCACACATTAAATGGCACCATGGTTTCTCTGAATCTTCACCACATTTGGGTGGACAAGGTGACTTACAAATACTATAAAGCATATTAGGTGGGCATGAAATAGGTTTTTTTGTTGTTAGCTTTAGCGTTGGTTTTGGTTTAATTGTTGTTTTTGGGCATTCTGATCTCTTAATACAATTACCTTTTTTATCTAATGCATATGGATGCTGACATTCACAACCTTCTCCTCTACACATTAAATCGCACACTACTTTATCTGGATCCTCATCACATGTTAATTTACAAGATGACAAACAATCGGTATATACCATATTAGTTGGGCATGAAATAGGTTTTTTTGTTGTTGACTTTAGTGTTGGTTTTGGTTTTATTGTTGTTTTTGGACACTTAGATCTCTCAATACAATTACCTTTTTCATCTAAAGCATATGGATGATGGCATTCACATCCTTCTCCATCACAAATTAAAGGGCAAATTACTGAATCTGGATCTTCACCACATTTTGGTTCACAAGTTGATTTACAAGTAGTATAAAACGTATTAGGTGGGCATATAGAAGGTTTTTCACTTTTTACACATCTGTTATCTTTTAATTCATATTCAGGTTTACAAATACATTTTATTCTTTCACATATTGTATAACATTTTTTTGTTTTTTTAAAAATAAAGCTCCAATGCTTTGAACACCTAGTAAAACATCTTTCTAATTTAATATTTGGTGGACAAAAAAACTCTATATCTTTAGCAATTAAAGGTATAAAAAATGATAAAATTAGTGTAAATTCTAATAGATACATTATAGTATTATTAAAAAATAAATTTTAAATTATAAAAAAGAATATTTTTTATTACTTTTTATAAGTATTTTTTATATTTAAAAATAAATTAGTACATATTGACATTTTATTAGATCATTTTAACTTTTATTTATTGTAAAATAAAGTTTTTTTTTTATATTATTTAAACTATAATAAAAAAATTTAATAGTTGATTAAAAAGTAATAATTAATGTATTGTTAATTTTAAAATTATGATTAATTTTATAATAATTGTTTTAACTTATATTTTTTAAGTTAATATTATTATTGTTTTGTTTAAAGAATATAACTATATTAATATGACTTTGTAGATTAAAAAATTTTCCAAAATATATAAAAATTTGTAATAAATTTTAAAAGAAATATAATATGTTAAAATATCTAAAGTAAATAAAATTGTTTATTTTTAAAAATATATAAAATTAATGATTATACATAATTATTTCTATTATATATAATTATAAAACAATTTATGATTATTATAATTTAATAAATAAATTTAAAAGTTTTGTTTTAAGCTTAAAAAATTGTTTTTATCTTGTGAAAATTTTTTAAGATATTTAATCAAACTTTTAATCAGTCTAAATAAATTTAATATTCTTAAAAAAAAAAGATTATTATAGCTTAAATATTAAATTTAAATAACAAAAATAATGTAATTCATAAATCAATTTATTTTAAAATAAGTAGATTGGTGATCATAATTATTTTAATAATTTTCAAATATTTTAAAAATTTAGAACAAATTTATAAATTTGAATTAGCAATATATAATTTTTTTTATTTTTTTTAGTAATTAACCATATTATATTATATAGCTAAAAATTACTTGTTTTTATAGTAATATAGATAAATCTATATTATTCACTTTTTATTAGAGTAAAGTATTTTTTATCTATCAAGTAATCTTTAATTCTTTATAGATAGATAGATAAAATGACTTTTTAGAATATTGAAGACATAAAATTTTGATAAATTATTATNAAATAAAATTGTTTATTTTTAAAAATATATAAAATTAATGATTATACATAATTATTTCTATTATATATAATTATAAAACAATTAATGATTATTATAATTTAATAAATAAATTTAAAAGTTTTGTTTTAAGCTTAAAAAATTGTTTTTATCTTGTGAAAATTTTTTATGATATATAATCAAACTTTTAATCAGTCTAAATAAATTTAATATTCTTAAAAAAAAAGATTATTATAGCTTAAATATTAAATTTAAATAACAAAAATAATGTAATTCATAAATCAATTTATTTTAAAATAAGTAGATTGGTGATCATAATTATTTTAATAATTTTCAAATATTTTAAAAATTTAGAACAAATTTATAAATTTAAATAATCAATATATAATTTTTTATTTTTTCTTAGTAATTAACCATATTATATTATATAGCTAAAAATTACTTGTTTTTATAGTAATATAGATAGATCTATATTATTCACTTTTTATTAGAGTAAAGTATTTTTTATCTATCAAGTAATCTTTAATTCTTTATAGATAGATAGATAAAATGACTTTTTAGAATATTGAAGACATAAAATTTTGATGAATTATTATTATTTTAATATAAAGATTTAATTTTACTTTTTTATTAAATTTTTATTAGTTTTGTGTAATTTAAGAAGCTTATTAATAATACTTCATCTAAATCATAATTTTAAAATTGTGATTTGTTTTTTTTTAAATATTTAATATATTAAGAAAAATAAATTAGTTAAATTTTAATATGTTATAATAATTTAATT
>NW_020171563.1:0-4557 GCF_001040885.1 Strongyloides ratti | reverse complement strand
ATTTAAAAATCACTTGAAATAACAATTTTGGAGCAGATATTACTGATGCTACTTTTTTATGTTTATGCTGCAATATCTCAATGAAAAAATTATTTTTTTAAAAAATAAATGTGCTTATCGTTATCAGCGTGTTTTTTTACATTAGAAACTTATATTAAAAATTTAAATTTCAAAAATCACTTTTTGAAAGTCATTTCTCCTCTATATATATATAAGATTATTTAAATTGTAAATTTGACTAAAATAATGGTTAAAAGTATTTTACAGTAAAATACAGCCTATTTATATTTTAGTACAATTTATTTAATATTTAATAATATTATAAAGTAATTTAAAATTTTTCATATCATTCAAAGAAAAAAATGATATATGTTATTTATTTTTCATTGTTTTTTAGAATCTTTATTATCTTTTTATATTAAACTTTAGTGAAATGCTTTATATTGAGATAAAAACTATTTATAAAAACGAAAAAAAAACTATAAAATATCACATGTATATATTTGTTAAAAAAACTCTTTATTAACAAAATACAAAAGATGTTAAGATTATGTAAATGTTATAAAAAAGAGTTTTTTTTGCTAATAATTATGTTTAATATAAAAAAATTCAATTTATAATTAGTGCTTTATTAGTTACTATAAAATATTTAAGTATTTAGAATTATTGTAATTGTGTATCTTATTATAATTCTAATTTTTATATCTTTTTGAATAGTAATAAGTATTAAATCTTGAGAAAATATATTTTTTTAAATATTAATAAAGCACCGCTATATAAGTTATTAACTTCTCCATATTTTACTGTTAAATAAATAGTTTCTATTACCATATAAAAAAGTTATTTAAACTCTTTTCTTTCTTAAATTAGTATATAAACATAAAAAATATAATGATAATATTTTATTATGTCTTTAAACTTACTATCCTCCTGAATCTGTTATTTCTAGTTATTAATCTAATATTTAAAGTATTTTAATAATTATTGTATAATTTTAGAATTTTAAATTGTGTAAACTTATAAGAGTTTATATTATATTAGTATGATTAATTAAGTTACATATATTCAATAGTCATAGTAGGTTTTTCTAGCAAAGGATTTTTTTTATCACAGATTATAGAGATGTCCTTAATTTTTATTATTGAAAAATATATTATTGTTAAAAAGGAAGTTATTTTAGTAAAAAGATATCTTAAAAAAAATGTTTATTATTTTTGGAAATAGAAATGGACTTTTGACCAAAATCAAGAGTACTGGCCACATAAATATTTATTTACTAATTATAGAAATAAAAATTTTATAAAAATTTGATTTTCTTATTAAATCATTTAAATAAGTAATTTTCTATTAAATACTTTATTAAAATGTAAATTTCTAATTAACTAAAATTATTACATTTAATCATTAACACAAGGCTTAAATAATTTTTTCAGATTCATAGTTTTTTTTATATTAAATAATTTTTTTTATTTTTACAGCTAAAAGTTTAAAATGATATGAGTAAAAAGCAAGTCATAGGAAATCTAAAACATCTACTTAAAAGAAATTATTAATCTAATTTAAAAAATGTTTTAAACTAAAAATATCGTTTAGAATAATTAATTTTACCATAAATATATTTAAAAGATACGTTACTTTATAACTATTATAAATAATCATATTAAAAAAAACCAATAAATAAATAGTTTTTTAATTTAAAAACTATACAATGTTGTTGGTTTTTTTTATTTTTAGAGTAAATAAAATTAGATAAAATTAATTGATATCTAAATTATATAATAAAGATTACTTTAATTTAAATTTTCTAGAATTGTAATTTTTTGACAATAACATAATTAAATATCTTATCAAATTAGAATATTTTATAAATTATTTGCAAGAATGTTTATATATATACTTTTTTTTTAAATTTTTTATTAAAATAAAATTTATTGAATAAAAATAAATTAAGCTAAAATTTCTACAATTTATTTTTACATTATAATATAAGTCAAAGAAAAATTATAAATTTAAAGATTCATATAGTAATATTAATAGTATAAAAGATAAATTTTAATTACATAATAATCAATTGTTTTATTTTTATAAGACTATTTAATATGTATCATATAAACAATTGGAACATTATATTAATAACAGAATATCAAGAAAGAGCTATTCTAATTGCTTTAAATGTCAATTTGTATTTTTTTGAATTGTAAAACTATGTAATGAATGTTATTAACAAATGTAATTAAAAAATATATTTGATCACTTTATATAAACATTTTTTTATCATATTAATCAATTTGTCAAAATTAATTACTCAAACAAAAGTATTATTTGATAAATATAATTTATGAAATATAAACTACAAGATTTTTAGATAGAAACATTGTTTTCTTTTTTTATAATTTTAGTATTGTATTTTGAATAATAAATATAAATAGCTTTGTATTCTCATGTCCGTTTTTTATAGTTTATTGCATAAAAGTATTTTGTTATAAAATTTTGTGTAATTAAATTCTTAATCAATGCCAATTTTCTCTGTACATAAATTTTGTGTTACCTTAACATTTATGAAAAAATATGAACTTTTGTATAATCGTATCAAAATTTTACTAAAATGTATTCAATTTCTTTTCTAATGTTTTTATCCACCTATTTAATTTTCTATTAACTCATTTTATAAAACATATGAAAAAAATTACAGCAACAAAAATTTTTTTAAATATAAAGTGTTAAAGATGATCAAAACATTTCAACAATTTATAATATAAAATTAAAAAATTTTATTTTAATTGAAAAGAAAACAATAAAATAGTGTCATAAGTATTAAAGAAAATAAATCATTTACGTTTTTATAAGGTTTTATATAATTTTTAATGTAAAATAACTTCTTAAAACAAAGTTAAATTTAATTAATTAAATATAAATCAAAAAATGTTTTATTAATTTCAATGATTATTGCATTTATTTAATTTTTTTTGAAATGTATATTTTATTTCAGTGTACCTTAAAATTTCAATAAAAAAAATTTGACATAATAAAAAGCTATACTTTTAAGACATTTATTTTTTGTCTTTTAAAAAGATATAGCAATATTTAGATTCTTTATTTATATACATATTTTTGCATTTCCTACTAAAACCCCCCTCCAAAAGTTAGCATTACAAATTACGATCTAGCTCAACTTTTAATATAAATCTACAGAAAACGATTAAAAATTTAAAAATATACTTACTGGTAACTAACATCTCTGATTTTATTATTAAAATATTTTAATACTTTGACATCTATTTTGTTAATTTTTTATTTTCTAAAAATAAATAAATAAAATTTAATGATATAAATATCTACTACTAGTTTTACAACGTTTTTTTCTTTTTCTTCATCAGAGATATTTATTGTTGAGTTTTTTTAAAAAAAATTATCTTTTTTTAAATGTATAAACATTAATATTTTACATAACCTTATTGACAATGTCTTTTAATTTATTTAAAAGTAAATTAAATAGTAAATATAATAATTTTAAACTTTAAAAAATTTCATTGTTATTATGTTTCAAAATAATGTTCATTATACAATTATACTTTTTTAGAATTTTTTAATTTGTTAAAAAATGAAACAAAATTTATTATATTTAAATTTTTTACATTGTAAGTTATTCAATAGTGCAACATTACTATTTTATTTTATTTAAAAATGATAAATTATAAATCTACATCAACACAATAATATTATGTTTAAATGATATGACGTGTTCTTATATTTAAATCTTATTGCAATCAATTTTTTAATATAAATATTATTGTAAATAATAATTGATATAAATTTTAATTAACCATTTATATTTCATTTAACTAAAGCAATTAAACTTTTTTATTTTTTTTTTGTTTTATATATATTGACTGTTTTTTTTTTGACATCATCCTATTTTAATTATAATATTAGTCTCTTCCGTGACTGCAATAAAGTAGCTAAAAAATAGCAATTTTACTTACATCTTCTTGAAAATTTCATATAAATCTCTCTTTTTACGTCCATTCATTCTTTGATACATTGAAGGTTGGGGATTCATTATTTGACCTCTTTGATTCTAAATTAAAGATTCAAAATTTATTTAAGATTTAACATACTAGAGGATTACGATAGTAACTGAAACTATTAGAACGTTGTATATAATTTGAATTATGTAGTTTTAATTTATTATGTCTACGACCCATTCCAGCTAAAAAAAATAATTATTTTAATAATAATGAACAAAATTTGTAAAATTTAGTAACTTACGAAATCGAAAACAGTAGTATTGGAAAGCAAAGATAAGAAAAAGAAAAGAATATAATGCAAGACGCATTTTGATTTTTGATAATTTTTTTTCATCAATATATTTTTATACACAATTTTAATTGTTAAATAAAGATAATAAAAACTTTTGGGTACTTTTCAGTTTCGGTAGGTACAAATTTTAAATGATAATTCTTATCAAAAAAAGTGATAAATTTAATTCAAAGGTAATTGGTGTTTGATAATTGACTTGTCAGGAAAACAATAATGGAAGAATTAGATCAATTGATA